>NC_043709.1:6481579-6667314 GCF_006229205.1 Suricata suricatta
TGGACACTTAACCAACTGAGCCGTCCAGGTAATCCCCATTTTTTAAAGTTTATTTATTTTTGAGAGAGAGAGAAAGAGAGAGAGAGCGTGTGTGTGAGAGAGAGAGCACACCAGCAAGGGAGGGGCAGAAAGAGAGAGGGAGAGAGAGAATCCCAAGCAGGCTCTGTGCTCCCTGAACACAGGGCTTGAATTCACAAACTGTGAGGTCAGGACCTGAGCCTAAGTCAAGAATCCAATGCTTAACTGAATGATCCACCCAGGAACCCCCACATTCATTTTAGGTGCTTCTTTTTTTTTTTTTTTAACTTTTTTTTTTAATGTTTTATTTATTTTGATACAAAGAGAGACAGAGCATGAGAGGGGGAGGGGCAGAGAGAGAGAAGGAGACACAGAACAGGAAGCAGGCTCCTGGCTCTGAGCTAGCTGTCAGCACAGAGCCTCATGCGGGGCTCGAACCCACAAACGTGAGATCTGACCTGAGCCGAAGCCGGAGGCTTAACCGACTGAGCCACCCAGGCGCCCCAGGTGCTTCTTAAAGGAATAAGTTTGCTTAATTAAAGTAACCTGGGCCCCAGGAAACCACACCTGGGTTTTGGTCCCTTTAGAAGCAGGTAACCGGGGCCCCTGGGTGGCTCAGTAGGTTGAGCGTCCAACTTTGGCTCAGGTCATCATCTCACCACTCGCAGGTTCCAGCCTTGCATCAGGCTCTGTGCTGTCAGCTCAGAGCCTGGAGCCTGCTGCCGATTCTGTGTCTCCCCTCTCTCTGCCCCTCCCCTGCTCATACTCTGTGTCTGTTTCTCAATAATAAATAAATGTTAAAAAAAATTTTTTTTTAAATAGGTAACCAAAATCTGAGGCTGTGGCTGTCACCTGTGCATTGCAACGACTCTGGAGCCTCAACCAAAGATACCTCAAGTTCATAGGCACTTCACGGAGCTTGCAACCTGGAGGTAACATAAATCACTCTGTCCAGCCCAGCCAGCAGCATCCACCTGAGACTGAGGTGACCTGAAATCTGGGCAGATTAACTCTGGGCAGGAATAAAGAACCTAAAGCTCCAGTGAGGTAACATGGTCTCCGAACTGCAGTCAGTCAACAATCCTTTAGTGGCCCTTTGCTACTTAGCCCAGTTAGGTGCTGAGAACACGATTTTAGAAAGTAGGTCATTTATTCTTATATTTTGTATTTATTATCCACCTTGTGTTTGATAATGGTTTAAAGTAACTTTCCTTTTTAAAATTGTAAAAGTGGGGCGCCTGGGTGGTACAGTTGGTTAAGTGTAGGACTCTTGATCTCATCTCAAGTTATGATTTCAAGCTCATGAGTTCGAGCCCCACATCAGGCTTTGTGCTGATGCCCAGAGCCTGCTTGAGAGTCTCTCTCCTTCTCTCTGCCCTTCCCCGGCTCGTGCTCATGCACTCTCTCTCTCTCTCTCAAAATAAACTTGAAAATTAAAAATAGAATAAAATTGTAAAAGTAACATTCACTATAGAAAATTTCAGAAAAAAAGTGAAATAAAATCATCCAGCAATGTCAACCTCCCTGAGGTCTCCACTGTCAATGTTTTCATGTGTCCTTTCTATACACGTGTGCGTGTGTGTGTGACAGTTTTATGAAAATGAGATCACACTGAAGATGCTATTCTGTACCCTGCTCCCTTTACTTAATAAAATACGAGAAGTATTCCGTGTCAACCATGATGGATAGAACATGATGGCTTGCGCACCACGTCGTACCCTGTTGTATCGGTGCATTAGAATTTAACCAACTAGGGGGCGCCTGGGGGCTCAGTCGGTTAAGCGTCTGACTTTGGCTCACGTCATGATCTCAGCTCGTGGGTTTGAGCCCCTCACAGGGCTCTGTGCTGACAGCTCGGAGCCTGGAGCCTGCTTCAGATTCTGTGTCTCCCTCTCTTTCTCTGCCCCTCCCCTGCTCATGCTCTCTCTCTCTCTCTCTCTCTCCAAAATAAACATTTAAAAGTTAAAAAAAAAAAAAAAGAAAGAAAGAATTTTAAACATTTAGGGATGACAAATAGCTATTTTCAATTCATTGGCATTAACGCCTGTAAAAATCTTGTCCCACTTACCTGATGGTGGGGATAAATTTTGAGAAATTGGGGTCGGAGGACAGGTATGTGTGTTTGGGGAAGTTAAAACAATCGATGCTTCTGTCAGTGTCTCCCCACCTCGGTTTCTGTCCCAGACAGAGGAGCGAAGAGCGGCGGCAGACGCTTCAGTCCGCACGGACGAAGTACTACCCGAGGCTGCACGGCCCCCTGTCCACTTTATTGGCCATTTGCCATCCTTCCTAAATTGCCTGCTCTTGACCTTTGTCTACCTTTCCATTGAGCTATTTGTCTCTTTTTACTGATTTAAAAACATTTCATAGATGATGGATATTTGCTCCTTCTTATACATTTTCAAGTATTTGCCACACCGCTAGTTTTTCTTTTATTGAAGTTGAGTTGACATTAATTTCTTTTTAAATTTCATGAGGAAGAGAAGGGGAAGGGGAAAAGAGGTGGTGGTGATGGAGGAGGGCACCTGTGGGGAAAAGCACTGGGTGTGGTATGGAAACTAATTTGACAATAAACTACTTATAAAAAAAAATTTCGTGAGGAAGAATAATGGCATCATATTAAGGTATCATGCCCTAGTGCTATAACTTGGGGTTTTACTTCTCTGAGCCACAGTTTTCTCATCTATAAAATGGGGCTGAAATTATACCCACCTCATGGGGATGCTGAGAGAATTAACAAAGAGTCTAAAGCAGGCACAGCTCCTGGTACTTGGTATTAATTAGTACGTGTTATTTGTGGCACTTTTTTTTTTTTGACAGTTTTGCTTGGACTTTTGTTTTTAAGACTGGAATGTGTTCCAATGCATTGGGTGTATTAGGGAACAATTTGGGCACATCATGAATTTTGTGTTTACTTATGCATGACGGAAACACTAGGTAATGCAAAAACACACCCAGCTGAAACATGCCACACAGGAGAACACAAAATCAGCCTGGGCACACATCTCAGACAGCCACCAGCTTTGTCAGGCCCCTGCATGTGTCATGAACCAAAACCACCCACACCTGGATGAGAACTCACCACTGGATGGCACACGACCCTCCATCTATCACTTCATAGTAACTCAGGGACTGTAACTTTCAACGCCCACCTCCACAAGCAAACCTTTAAGGTAAGGGGCCCTATTTATTGTGGTATTTATGTACTTCTTAGCCACTTAGTATCTGTAAAAACGAGCTGTTTTACTAGGTTCTTTCCCAGCTTTTAGTCTTCTTCTCTTTTTTTTGGTCACCTCTGAAGATTTTGAGTGTTGTGACCCGAATCTTATTTTCCCCACAAGCCCTATGGTCTGCATTACACGGTTTCGTTTAGTGCAGTGATTTTTAAGGAAGGGATATGTTGCATTATGGCAGAACTGACTGTATACGAATGCGACTATTGCGTAACAAAATGACATGGTTTTTGTGTTACACTTAGTCCCTCGCTGTAAGGATTGTAAGGATATCACCTAACTTTTCCTCATGTAGTGTTGTTCATTAATCTGGCCAACAGACACAAGGACACAGAAGTGTGGTGTGTGATGTTTGCGGGCCGCTGGGAGTCCGAAGGACCACAACCAGTGAGGGGGAGGAAAGGAATCCCGGAAGTTAATTCGCAACAAGCAGGCTTATTAAGAAACAAGTATCCTGTTTTCTTTTTTTTTTTTTAACTTTTTTTTTAATGTTTTATTTATTTTGATACAAAGAGAGATAGCATGAGAGAGGGAGGGGCAGAGAGAGAGAAGGAAACAGAACTGGAAGCAGGCTCCAGGTTCTGAGCTAGCTGTCAGCACAGAGCCTCATGCGGGGCTCGAACCCACAAACGTGAGATCTGACCTGAGCCAAAGTCGGAGGCTTAACCAACTGAGCCACCCAGGCACCCCCAAGTATCCTGTTTTCAAGCTGATGACCCTATCGTCCCTCCTAGGATGTTTGGTTTTTTTTGCTGATAATTAAAAAAAAAAAATCAAATGTCGACCAGTATCACACCCGAGGGTCAATAGATCACTTTTCCTTCCTCCACCATTTTGCTGTCCGTGACGGCCACTGCGTTCTCGGGACCTGAAACATTAGTTACCTCCACTCAGGTCCCAGAAGAGCAGTTCAAGAACTGGGCTGTTGACTGAACCCATCGACACAGAAACCCTGAAATGCAAGAATATAAGGAACACAGGGACACATCACGGGCAACTGGTGCCTAAAATCACTTCAAACACCAGGGGGCACGCTTGCTAAGCCGCTCGGAGCACAGGGGCAGCATCGTGCACTTCAAGGGGACTCTGGGTCACCTTCCTGGGGGGACAGGGAGTCTGGAGGAGGGCTGAATGACACAGGATGGCAAACCAGTGACTCAGACATCCTATATTTGAAGCGAGGGATGAGTAAACTCTTTTTACTGGCAAAGAAACCACAAAAGAAAATTGGGCAGGGAGGTGGGGGTTCTTAAATGCCTGTGTTTCATAACACACCGAAATGTGTCACTGCATGTATCAAATATTACATAATAAAATAAAACATTTGAAAATTAGGAGAAAAAGAAAGCACAGCATAAAGGGAAGCCAAAGTCATTCTCAAATGGTCTTCCGGTCTCCTCTGGCTACCTCTCTCTCCCTATCTGCCCAGCTGGATGTTAGGAGCAGCCTCAGAGTCCCAGCTGGCCAGCCTGGACTCTCTGGTCCAACTCAGCAAGGGACCTGTGCCAGCTCTGTTTCTACCAGGAGAGTGATCTTCAGCACCACCTCCGACCGCTCTTTCTTCTTCTCTCTACCCTAAGTTTACTATGAGCTCCTGGCAAGCTTCTTTCCACAGTATCACAGTTATCTCTTCGCTTCACTTCTATACTCTGCCCTGATTTCAACCGCAGCCTCCTACCCAGTGACAATTGTCTTTTGTGAGTATCTTGTTGGTCCAACAGTCTTTCAAATCAAATCAAATCTCTTAAACACAAGCTTCAAAACTTCCTGCCAACTGCTCCCTCCTACTCCTAAGAATTTCACTTCCCACTCACCTTTGCTCATCATCCACCTGGGGGGAGGGGGGGGAAATACCCACTCCCTTTATCCGTACTCGCCTTTGTCGGGGGAGCGGGGTTAGGGAGGAGATCTTTCCTGAGTGTGCTCCTCACCACCCTCCTCCTTTCTGAGTTCCACAATCCCACTTCAAAACCACTTAAATGTCTTTCAACAAGGACTCTTCTCTACCTCAGATCCAGCCATCTTTGAGCTCCTGAACCCAATTATGATTTATTTGTTAAGAAAAATTATTGGAAACTTGAAAACAAGGCACTATATATACATGTAGTGTCCCTTTAAAGTCAGGTGACAGGTACTAGTCTGTACCGTGCCTGCGAAAGGCCATCCGATGCCCCGTGGAAACACATCTGTTTGACTTCCTATTTACCACGGGTTAGGTAAAGTTAGATGTTCATGCAGAAAACTGTTAAGTTGTAAATGACTTCTGTCTGGTAAAGAAGATAAGCTTGAAGGCTTTGTTTGTATCAGTGCCCTGTAGGACATTAACCAGGTCTGCATCTAAATCTGCAATCTTATTCCTGCAGCCTTTTGTTTTAACTATGTAAATATCAGTTTCTTACATTCTCTTTTGATCCAGCTTTGTTGTCCTGATGGTTTTCTCATTAATGATGTTAACAAATCTCTGATATGTGCTGATGTTAGCTCAGAGTAGGTTTTTAATATTAAAAAATTTTTATTTTGCCACATTACATATAGTAAGTTATATTTTCAAATGCTTTTCTCATAGATTATGCTTCACAAGCACATGGACAAAGTCTTCCATTCCCCTAAACTTCTCCAAGTACTAACCATTCTGACAGTTAAAAAAAAACTGGCATCAATTCACTGAAATGCTCCCCAGAGCAACTTGCATAGAATCTATAAAAACAGAAATTACACTTTCTTTTTTTTATTTAAAAAAATTTTTTTTAATGTTTTATTTATTTTTGATACAGAGAGAGACAGAGCATGAGAGGGGGAAGAGCAGAGAGAGAAGGAGACACAGAACAGGAAGCAGGCTCCAGGCTCTGAGCTAGCTGTCAGCACAGAGCCTGACGCGGGGCTCGAACCCACGAACGTGAGATCTGACCTGAGCCGAAGCCGGAGGCTCAACTGACTGAGCCACCCAGGCGCCCCGAAATTACGCTTTCTGAACCAAAACTGGAAGGGACATGTCACCTCACAATGGGACAAGATATTTCTGAAATTCAGGTTATCCTGGGAAATCCAGACAAATCTGTTATTTCTGCAAAGCTTCTACTGTTGGTGAAGTGGGTATGTAAATGCAAAATAGCATTTAAATGTGCTGAGCACCCACTGTGTGTTGGCCTAGAGAGATGGTAAAAACTCACAATCCCCGCAGCAAGGTGGACACGGGGCAGGTGCAGGTGGGAGCGGCCTCTTGCGGGAGCTGGACTGGAGGCTGAGGGGCACACGAAGGGAATTCCAGGCCCAGGGAATCTCAGAAGCCAAGGCCTGGAGGCACAGAGCTGGCACAGTGGGCTGCTGAAGAGAAATGACAAGCCCCAGGGCCCCGGGCTGGGCAGGAATCAGGGTCAGATCACGACAGGTTATTCTATAGCTCGTGGTGATGAACGTGGCCCTTCCCTTTATTAAGGAAGGAGCAGTGAGTCATTGGACAACGCTCTAGGAAGAGAAAGCCCCCTGGCCCCGCGGTTGCTTGTGCTGGCTCGTACAAGGGGGCTGCTGGCCTCCCCAGAGCCCCCTAACCTCGTGACCGCTTTAAGTGTCATTCTGAGCACGAACTTGGGGCTGAGTTCTGACTTGAGAGGGTAATATCAGAACAGCTGAAACAAAACCTTGGATAACTTCATCAGTGGATGAATCTTCTGAAAACTGATTAAAGAAAACGTCTGGTTATATGTGATATTCTAAAAAATGGTCCACACTGGGAAACAGGCCACCTCCTAGAGACTGTGTGAAGGAAGTGTGGCAAAGGAGGATGTCAAAAAGCTAAACCAAGAACTAACTGGAAGGCCAAAGAGAAAAGGGATTCCCACGTGTAAGTTCCAAAAGTACTGGCTGAAGAAGACCTGGCTATCGATTAGCAAATCCAGACCATGAATCTGTCAATGTAACTGCTTTGCTGCCTTTGGGGGAAAAATATCTCCCCGAGGCTCATCTTCTTGTAGAAATGGGAATAATCCAAACTCTTATACATGCACATTACATATATAGAGTCCAGTCCATATATCCAGAACATAAAAAGAGCATTTGATTCTTGCAGTGTTGTTTTTTTAATTTTTAAATTCCTATTCTTATTTTTTTGAGAGAGAGTGAGCAAAGGCGGGCGGGAGTGGGGGAGAGAGAGCAAGAGAATCCCAAGCAGGCTCCTTGCCCAGCACAGAGGCCAACATGGGGCTTGATCCCACAACCATGAGATCATAACCTGAGCCAAAATCACGAGTTGGATGCTTAACCAGCTGAGCGACCCAGGTACCCTTGTTTTGTTTTGTTTTTTAACACAGCAAATACAAAACGGCATCATCTCCAGGTTAGATTCCAACTTAACCCCTGAATAAAAGTCAGCGGTCACGCTATTGATGTTTAAAAGCAAAAATGGCCCTGTGACAAAGCTAAGAAACTTATTTTCTAATTAGAAATCACATTTGGCTATGACTAAAATCATGTTCATTTCATATTGATTCTGTGTGGACCACACAGTAACAGCTATCACACCGATACTTAGTACTTTATATAAACCCTGAGACCAGTATTCTTAACAAGCATGGAAAATAAGGTTCAAATACAGTAAACAACTTGCTCAGGCCGCCCAAGCTACAAAGTGGCTGAACCAAGATTTGAACTGAGATCATATTTAGGTCTGAACCTCTCCTCTATGCACACTATTTCCCCACAAAACAAACATTTCTTGGATTTTACAGTTACACTCATCGCCACTTGGGACAAAGAAAGATGCGAGAGAGACCTGGAGTGATGACTAAGGAGAATTTGGGGGGTGTCGAGGGGGTGCTTATGTAACCCATCTCATTACCTCCCACATTCAGCACACAGCTAGTGCAAGGTCGCTCTCAGGGGAGGCCTGCGTGTGGCTGACTCACTGAGGGAAGAGGGGGGGATCTTCCTGCCTGGCTGTTTGTATCTTGTGAGTATACCTTCCTACCCAGGTGACTAAATTATTCTCCAGCTGAGACTGTCTGCCTTGACAAGATGCTTTCTCGAGCAGTCTTTTCCAAAATAAAAAAATCAGTAAAGACACATCCTATAAGACACGGCCTCAGCATACGTTAACTGAGTCTGCTACACGCCAGACACAAAACTAAATGCCTTCAAGAGGCACGTGTTCTGACGGCGAAACCCTGTACAAGCACCCACCAGGGCCAGGCACCCAGTGTCAAGATAAAGAGGTGCACAATGCGAGGAGACCCTGCAGAGCGTGTTGCTTCAAAAGCCTTTGTTGTTGTTGTTGATTTTTACTGCTATTTATCTCTTTGTGTGTGAGTATATATTTATATGCAAAGTTTAAACATGATTTTTTTTTTTACTGGAAAAGAACCTCATTAGAACTGTCTCCCAGTTGTTCCTGCTTTTAACGCCTTGCTGGCTTCCACACATCTGTGGTATGTAATCTCCAGATCACCCTGTGAAGCGGTGGTTTCAAGTACTCTTTTAAAAAAGAGTCAGTGCGTGTAAAGGACTTAGAACAGTGCCCGGCACATAAGTTCTGGACAAGTGATGGCGGTGGCTGAAGAAACAAGCCCGAGGCCAAAGCGGGGGTGATCTGCGCACGGCCTTAGGCAGGCGGCCAAGTGAGGGGCAGTGAGGCAGGAGCCTCGTCCTCTTCCCTCTTCCCGAGCCTGTGCTCTTTCCGCAAGCGCCCTGCACCGGCGGCCGCCCCGAAAACCACAGCGCGGGGCTTCCTCTCCGGAAGTCCTTCCTCGCGGATGCCCCGCCTCCCGGCCCAGGGCTCACAATGCTGCAGTCAATAAACCAGGGGCACCACCCAAGCCAAAGCCCCACCCTGGGTCCCAGCCAGCGAACCCAGGCCTCCCAGTCCTTAGAGGAATCCAAGGGAGGCAAGTTAGAGGCATCGGATCGTTGGCACCCCACATTTGAAAGGCTGTCGCTCTTTTTCCATTTAGGACTTTGCAATGTCTGCTCTTAGAAAGAGGTCAGGACCAGACTCACAACGAGGAAGAACAAACCCGAGGCCACCAGCAGTGGCAAGAATACAAGCAGTACAGTAATTGCTAACATTTACTAAGCTCTTACTGTGCGTCAGCGATTGCGTTCAGCGCTTTGCATAGTTTCCTCATTTAATCACACAACACTCTGAGGCAGACACCAGTATCACCTCCACTGCACAGACGAGGACAATGAGGCACAGAGAGGTTAAGGAACTTGTCCTACATCACCCAGTCAGCAGGCAGTGGAGCTGGAATTTGAGGTCAAGTCTTAGCACCACGCTGTACAGATGCTTTGGCTCCATTATTGAACGGATGTCACCACACAGCCCCTGGCATCGGGCAGATGCTCATTAAGTGCCTTGCTCACGAATGGAGCCCCCAAACCCCACTTGGGCAGGGCAGGAGTGTGCTCTCAGGTCTTCCTGGACTTCCTGTCTTCACCTGCTCCTGCCCTGCACCAACCACACTGCTCTTTCCCTCTCCTGGAACAAGAGACTGAAAGGTGAGGAAGATGTGGAGAGTGGGACTCCCAGGAGCCAATCCTGCGCTGTCCTGTTCTAGAAGACAAGGGCATGGCGTGTCACGGTGCCAGGTAACCGAGAGTCAGCGAAGCCAGGTGCGAGCTGGACCTCCCTCCTGACTCTCCTGGGGCGCAGCCTCCATGCCGGGGATCTCAACCTTGTTCAGTCCTAAAACCAGTCGGGCAAAGGTGAGAGACCCCAGCGCCCCACCCTCCCGCCCTTCCACTCACTCCCCTCCCTAAGACTAAGGACAAAACAAAAATTGCAAAGCAGATTATTAAGTCGGGCTATAGGTATCCGCCCAGCACCCACAGACACTGGGTGCTATGTTGCTGAGAGCTGGAAGATGCCCAGGGCAAGGCTTCCCAAGGAGTGTGGCTCCCTGCCCACCTTCCCAATCTAAAAGGGAAAAGACAAACCCAACCAACCCCCATCCACTGTGACAAGGGCAAGAAGAACAGTGCCTCTTAAAGAAAGGGCTGTCAGAGGGGACACCTGGCTGGCTCAGTTGGTGGAGCATTAGACTCTTTATCTCAGGGTCGTGAGTTCAGGCCCCAACGTTGGGTGTGGAGCCTACTTAAAAAAAAAATAAAGACTTTAAAAACAAAAAAAAGGGAAAGAAAAGGCTGTCCCAGAGCAGAGGAAGGACTGATAAGAGCAGAGGAAGGACTGATCCATGCTGGCAGGCAGTGGAGGAAGAGTTTTAGGAGTTAAGAGAGAAGGAAGGTGATGGCAGACAAAGGAAACAGGCTGAGCAAAACCACCACCCCACCAGGAAATACCCGGAGAGCTGCTGAAGGGGAGAGAGCATGGAACAGAGTTGAGCAGCTCTGACACAAGGCGCTGGCTCTTACGTTGGAGGCAAGGAGAGGCACAGAAAACGCAGCGGACACCTGCCCCTTTCATTGTTTGTCCATCATTCCACCCGACCCTCCCAGCAGCACCCTGCTCTTCCTTTCAGAGAACCCCCAGGAGTGGTCTTGGTGGGAGGTAAGGCTTCCCTCCCGTCACCCCTGATTCACGGACACCCCCACCGGGAGCACGACTCTTGTGGGAGTGACCCAGGAGAGCGGCGGCCTGTCGGGCATCACTGTGGTGGGGGGGGGGGCTGACCCGGTTGCCCCTGGGCTATCCTTAGCTGAGCTCAGCTCCTCAGCCTCTCTTGGCTCGGACCCCTTCTCCAAGTGGGCGCTGCAGCTTTTCCGGTCAGTCCGTGCACCACTGTCCTTCCAAGAAACTCCTTTTCTGTTCAGGCTGGCCAGACGCAGCGTCTGCTGCTCACCACCCAGCCTCCTGACCAATACAGGAGGGAGGGGCCTGACCAAAACTGTGTTGAGAAAGATAATGAACGGACAGTGATCAAGATTGTAGTCTGTAAATCGCCCACACACCCAAGTGCCTTTCCAAAGGGCCGTTCCCTTGGCCTAGAATAGGACTCGTCTCTCCTGCCCCCTTTTCTCAGCCGGCAGACCTCAGCTTACAAGGTGCCTCCACAAGAGAATTCCTCAGACCCACCCTTCCTCTAGGTGGGTGTCCCCTCGGACGCCACCCCAGACTTCCCACACTCAGATCTTAGGGGGTGCACCCTGGTGGGTTCTCAGACCCATTACGGTTTGAGAACCTTGATCCCACAGTAAATCGTGTGTTCCCAGAACAGGCCACATTATTCCCAAGTTTGGTCCAACTCTGTCAAAAAGAACATCTTGACTCTTTCCCCTTCTTGTAAAGTTCTGTTCTTTCTTCCCTGAATCTCAGCTCAAATGCCAAAGTCCCTGTCGAAGATACTGCTAATTCCCTTCCGTCGTGCTCAGTAAACGACTTGGAGTTTGAGCCGCCGTCATGGCCTCTGCTGCCATTTCACTTCACATTATGTCTGGCTGTTTAGATGTCAGCTCCCTGAAGGTCGGGACTGTTTCATTTGCCTCCAAAACCCCAAACTGTGCTGGGAATATAACAGATACTCACTCCTGCTGAACTGGTTTGAACACATTTTTAAAATTACATTAAAGTTTTTTAAATCACTTCTGACCAGAAGGGGCTCCTAGAGAGGCTTCCGGAGTCAGGACACATCCCACCGCATTTCCAACAGGGCAGAAAAGTATATGGGATCCCAGGTTAAAAGGCCCAAATCCAATTCCCAACTCCATCAGCATGGCAAATCTTGGGCAAACTGTTTTATGTCTCAATGTCTCATCTGCAAAATGGGAAGGAAAATGAAGCATCTACCTCGCAGCACTGTGAGAAAGACAAGTGTATCAGAAGGACTTGGGTACAGTCTAAGGCTTCACCGTCAATTTCACACTCGGCAAGAAGCCTGACTTCCCGGTTGCTGTGGGACAGTGAGGGCCAGTTTCACAAGGCAGCTCTGCATCTGGCTCAGCCGTCAGAATTTCATCACTGGTCCAAACCAGACTCTGAACTCAATAGACCAGTTTTGCAGGCTAGATCCAGATTATAAGGGACATTTAGATACATATTCATTAGCAATTCCAAAGGCCTAAGTGACTCAGAAAGAGCTCTGCTTTTCCAGTTTCCAAACCGGTCAACGGTTTAGGATTAGCTTCTAAACTGAGCTTCCCCAAGGAGCCTTACCTGGAGGCCCAGGCTCTGGGATCCAACTACTCTTTAAAAAATTCCATCAAGTCAACCAAGTCTAACCCCTGAAACCTGCGGTCCTGAAATGGAACACTTTACTCGGCACTCTGTGACTAGTCCTTTGTGTCCCACCCACCACACCTACAAAAGCCCTTTCGAAAGGAAAAAATACTGTATTCTATAAAAAGGCCCTTTGGTCCTAAGAGTCAACTTGCAAAGTGAACTTCCTTATTCATTCTCAGAGAGTCTGAAGAGAAAGTCGGTTCCTGCCTTCTTCCCTTTACGCGCCCCGGCTCGCTCAATTCCTGCAGCACCTGTGGCACAGATCTCCCCAGTCCCCACCACATGGCAGAAACAAGGCTCAGAGAAGTACTGCCGGACACAGGAGAGGTCACTTGAAGAGCTAGCACAGAGCAGACCCCTCTTGGTAAACACGTGTCACTAAGCGTGCACCTGAGCAGAGGGTCCCAGTCTCTCTGGCCTTAGCACCCACACCATCTTGTGTTTGCAACTTGGAAGCCCACTTACATCAGACGGGTGTGGCTGGCGCAAGATACACGGGTTTTGGAGTTAGACCTGTCTGGACTGAGGTCAGCTTCCTACCATTTACTAGTTATGTGATCTGGGCCTCGGTTTCTCAACTGTACATGCCACAGAATCAGGAGATGGGATTAACAGCAGCAATGTTTTAGGAGACAACATGGGCAAAGGGCCATATGCACCACGGGACGGCAGGGTCCTCGCTTACCCTGCCAGCGCAGCATCCAAAGCCCAGTTCAACACAGGCCCTACAGAAAGGTCTGAACTGCAGGCCTGACTAGATGCTGCGGGGCCCACGGCTGGTGCTGCAGACACAGTGATTTCAAACTTGGTGACGGATGGAAAAGTAGAGATGACGTCAGAGACAGTCGATAACTAATAAAGAAAAAGATGAATCACAATTCTCCTAGGAAACACCAAAGACTGAAAGTTCAAAGGAAGGTATTATGAGAACGGAACTATTCTTAACAAAGGGCATTTCCTAAAATGCCTGTCGATTTGGGTGAAAAGTGGTCTTAAGAGAATTATGGGGCAAGGAAGCAACTTCCAGAACACCCCTTATAGTGACGGAAAGCCCCCCAAATTTTTTCAGAGAGGACGCACTGAAATTTCAGGGCATCAAGGGCTGCCGCCAAGAAACTCCATGAGAGTGCAGGCAGAGAAGAAAGTCCCAACGGAACCCCCTAAAACAAAAAACTAGTTTTCAAGTCCCCCAAAGCAGAGAGCCGAAAATAGGAGCAATTTTAAGAGTAGAGAGAGCAAGCAAACCAGATGGAAGAGGTGAGGTGTCCGCCAGTCCCAACCACGAGGGTCCCGGGCAAGTGAAGGCAACGTCTGAGGAACAGGAAGGGATCCTTCAGAAAGCTGGTTGCTACTCACTGTCCAGTGGTCCTGAATACAGGAAAGTGAGGCCCCGGGAGGCAGGACAGAGGGGGTTGGGGGTGGCATGCTCTAAACTGGCACACAGGTGGCAAAGGCAGTCAGAATAAAGGGACCAGAGTCTTAAGCTCTGCCGGGAAGCTGAGGGGCAACAGGCTCTCTCCTACCCGCGGTGACGGCGTAAACTGGCACATCCTCTGCAGATGGCAGTTTCACAGGATCTCTCCAAACCACAAACGTGTAGAGCCAGAACAGAATGTTAGTTCCTGCCCCTTCCTTTTATAGATTTTCTATCCCTCGATTCTTGTGGCATCTGTGATGTCAGTCATCACCAGCCCCACTCTGACCCAG
Source organism: Suricata suricatta (assembly GCF_006229205.1). Taxonomy (NCBI): domain Eukaryota; kingdom Metazoa; phylum Chordata; class Mammalia; order Carnivora; family Herpestidae; genus Suricata; species Suricata suricatta. The sequence goes on from NC_043709.1 coordinate 6,495,704, forward strand.
CATTCCCACTTCTGGTCTTTCACCCGCACTCACACCTGCGCGCGTGTGAATGATGGATTTACAAAGCTAGTCACCACGGCGCTGTCTCGAGTAGCAGGACTGGAAGCAGCCTGAAATGTCCGTCAGAAAAGGACTGGATGAATGAAGGCACAGCAGTACATCTACGCAACGGAAAACCATGCAGCCCTGAAGAGTAGGAAGATCTCTGATATACATAGTTAAGTGAAAAAACAAAAAACAAAGGCAAGGTGCAGAAGAACAACCTGTAGCATGCTCCCAATCTGTGTAGAGATTTAAGGAAGTTTTGAAGAAGGTACAGAAACTACAAAATGAATTACTTGTGAGGAGGCGGGGCAGGTGGGTTGTAAGCAAACACGGGCAGGACGGGATTCTTCCCAGTCCTCTCTCACATTTTTTAATTTCACCATACGAACGTACTGCCTTTTCAAAAAAAAAAATTTTTTTCCAAGTGGTTAAGTCCCAATCACCACAGTAGTCACAGTAATTTACAGCAGCCGGAGAGGTTAACAACCGGAAGGGCTAGAGCTGGCAGGTGCAGGAGCGTCCCACCTCGTGTCGCGGGGTGCTCCTTGGGAAACACACACCAATGAACTGACGCCGGAGAGACTCGCTCATACGTGTTCAGGCCAACAGTACTTCTCGTCCTGCGGGGACACGGATATGCAAGGGCCTGTCTAGGCAAGGGGGTGGGTGTGGGAGGGCGCGCTATGCTGGATCACCCGGACTATCAAAGCTCAACCGTTTCAACACCTAGCAACCTGTCAGTGAAAATGTCATTAATAACTTGTGCACGTGCATCAATCAAGCTCAGCATTGAGGAGATACAGACATCTGATCATCAGAAAGCACTCTTTTTCAATAAAATGGCTTAAGAATTTTTTTTTCATGTATGTTTATTTTTGAAGGAGAGACAGACAGAGTGTGAGTGGGGAAGGGGCGGAGAGAGAGGGAGACACAGAATCAGAAGCAGGTTCCAGGCTCTGAGCTGTCAGCACAGAGCCTGATGCGGGACTTGAACTCACAATCCGTGAGATCATGACCTGAGCCAAAGTCAAATGCTTAAGTCCCCCACCCAGGCGCCCCAAGAACTTTTTAAATTTTGAAATGGAGAAGAGAAAACATCCAGTGGAGACAAATACAAAAATATAGTTTTAAAAAAATGCCAATACATGAGCGGAGTAGGAGAACGACAGAAAAGACTGGTCGGTGAACATCAGGCCAAAGGCCTAGGTGTGAGTACGGGACAGTGTTTGTCAAGGGCAAAGCCAAACACACCTGAGAGGGAGGAGAAAGCCAAGGAGGGTGGTTCGGTGGTCTGAGCGACCCCAAAGGACTTTATGTCCCAGGAAATCGAACTGGGTGAGAGGAGATCAGGAACTAAAAATGGGTAGAAAATAAATAAACTGTGAGCAACAGCAGCACTTTCAACCCAGACACCCGCCACAGTGATGTATACTCACGTGTCAAAACAAAGTGTCTGTCTTGAAAGAGCTACACACAAGGGTAGAAAGTACATCTGTGCCTCACCTCACTGAGCAGTTTCCCCAAGTGTGACTCACCAGAGAAATGTGTAAGGCTTCCACACCTTCCCCTCTCCTCCCAGCAGGGTGCCGGCCACACCCTCCCAACACTCACCCCCGGCTCACCAGGGCGGCCACTCCAAGCTCCCCACAGACGTGGGCACCCTGGCCAGGGGCCCACACGACACCTTTGCAGAGTGCCTCGTCAGTGCCAGGTGGTGTTGGGGTCTCTGCAAAAGATGGAGCTGACTGCAGGGAGAAGACAGAGCGGACAAGGCAGTGGCACCCAAAGGCTCCAGAACTGGAAGTTCCTCTCCAGGCTGGGGCACGGGGTGGGCTACATGAATCTGGGTATCTGAGTGACTCCCCCCCCCCCCCCCCCCCCCCGGCCCCTCCACCAGAGCCCACTAAGTAGAGACAGTGACTGACAGTTCAGTCACATCAGTGTGTATCACCATGGAATTCAGAACATCAAGGATAAAGACAAGACCCTCCACGCTTTCAGAGGAGAAAACAGCTGGCTCATGAAGGATCAGGAAGCAACTGGTATCAGATCTCAAGGACCAGAGGCTAGAAGACAATTAGGCGATGCCTTCGAACTTTTTCTTTTAATTTTTTAAAATGCTTTTATTTATTTTTGAGAGAAAGAGAAACCAAGCGCAAGCAGGGGAGGAGCAGTGAGCAAGGGAGACACAGAATCCGAAGCAGGCTCCAGGCTCTGAGCTGACAGCAGAGAGCCAGATGGGGGGCTCAAACTCATGAACCACGAGATCATGACCCGAGCCAAAGTCGACGCTTAACCGACTGAGCCACCCAGGTGCCCCACCAAACTTCTGATATAAAATTAGGTTCAACCTAAAATTCCAAGCTCACCCAAACTCCAAATTGACGTGAGGTTAGAATAAAGATATCTGGAGACAGACAAGGCTCCCCGCCCCCACCCTAAATTTACCTCTAATGTACTCTTTTTCTCAAGAAGCTGCTGGAGGATGTGCTCCATCAAAATGAGGGAGTGAAAAAACACCCCCTAGGGAACAGTGGCTTCAATGATCACACCCCAGGGTGATGGCTAAGGTAATTCCAGGATAAGTGCGGGACAACAGAGCCAGACAAACAGATGGGGCAAAAAGAGGGAGCGACAAGGGGGATAAAAGGAACTAACTTCATACTGAGTTTCTGTCACAAAAACTAGGGCAGAATTCACTGTGAGAACACGGAAGGTAAGCAAGTGAATAACCGGTGTTATTACAGGGCCTAGGGGAAACACAAACAGCAATAAAAAATGCAGAGAACTGGGGTGCCTGGGTGGTTCAGTCAGTTAAGCATCTGACTTTGGCTCAGGTCATGATCACAAGGTTCGTAGGTTTGAGCTCCTGGAGCCTGCTTCGAATTCTGTGTCTCCTTCTCCCTCAGTCGCTCCCCCACTCACGTTCTCACTCTCACGTTCTCGCTCGCTCCCTCTCAAAGGTGAATAAATGCTAAAAAAAAAAAAAAAAAAAGAAAAAGAAAAAGAAAAAACCCACCGGAGAGGATCTACATAAGAGAAACAAAATCCAACGCCCAAACACTTGCATACAAATGTTCATAGCAGCTTCATTTATAACAGTTGAAAAGTAGAAACATCCTAAATGTCGGTCAACTGATGAATGGATAAATAAAACACGATGTAGCCACACAAGGGAACGCTCTGCTGCAACACAGATGAACCTCAACGTCACGCTAAGGGAAGGAGGGCACATATTCTGTTTCTGTGAAGTGTTCAGAATAGGCCAGTCAACAAGGACAGAAAGTAAATTAGCTCACTGCAAAGTTTCTTAAACCTTCTCCAAAGAAAACAGCTGCCTCTACTTGCCATCATCTACTCACTCCCGACCTCTTTCTGGCTTATCCCGACTCGGACCCCTTCACCCGCCGGCTCTGTCAAAGGCCGACCTCCTCCCCTCCTCCTTTCATGGCCCCGTCATCCCTGCTGTCCTCTGCATCCACTATCCACTCCTTGAAAAGTTCACCTTCCTTCAGTTTCCTATTACACTTTCCTCACCTGATTTGACTTCCCAGTTCTATCTTCTCTCACCTCTAGCCTCAACTCCGCAGTGACTATTCTTCAATCTCCATCCCAGGTTTGACCTTTGCCTGAGTAACTGGCCTGATTTCCCAGTGGAAGGATCCCCCGCCCCCAGCACCTCAACTGCTCCGCATTTAAGACAAATGTTTATCATCTCCCCACACCAGCTCTTCCCGCTTCTGCACTCTCCCAGTGCTCAAGGATCAAAGCCCTGATGGGATCACAGAATTTCACATCTACTCTGCCTTCAGGGCAAGGTCTTCACTGAGGCCCCAGCCGGTTACCTGCACCATCTTGCACGAGGGCCACTTCCTGTCTCCACCCCATCACCCTCTTAGTATTATCACCTCACACCCGGATACACTGGGCTCCCTGACTCCAATCTTCCTTGCCCATCACCACAGTTGAATTCTCCTAAAACCCGTGACTGATGCGTCATTTCCCTAGTTGAAAATCCTCAGCAGGTCCCTCTCCACATTCCACAAAATATGCACATCAGATAGGAAGACATCCCCCACCCCAGTTTGGCTCCAATTCACCTGTCAGACCTTATCGTCTACTGCTGTCTTACATACACCACGTGGGCCCAAGAACTCACTAGTAATCTTTGAACTCTAAAGGAGCTCGATCCTCTTTGGCCACGTGCTTGTCATGATTCTGCCACCCATCCTTTTGGATCTTATGGGAAGGACACCTCTGTCATTGTGCCTTTCCTGATCCCAGTGGCAAAGTATCTCCCCTCTCCGTCTTCGCAGAAGACCCGTTTTATCATAGTACGTGAGGCACTTTCTCGTAACGCAGCTATCCACCATAAAAGACAGTGCCCTAGATACTCCATCATCAGAGGCCTGGAGGGTGGGACACCGGAGCATCCTGCAGTGGGACGTGGCCCTGGAGACCAACTGACACATCATGCCTTGTTGGGCCTACAGTATGTTTCTTTAAAAAAAAAAACAACCAATCACTTTGAGTCAACATTTTAAAATGTGGACATTTCACATAAAAATCCTGACTTGAGTACCTCCTGAAAAAGAGACGGCAGATCCCTTTTCCAAGAGGCCTCTCTAGCCTAAATTAGTCTGCCCTAGTCATTCTGTATAACATGGGCCGATATGATCTTTTTCATGTGTCCTGCCAGAAGTGTTCATTTTAAGTTATTTGTTCCTCTTGTGTTTGTTCCCTTAAGAATTTAAGTTCCCTGAGAGGGAGGAGAATGTGGATGTCTTGTTCAAAGCTATCCTCAACACTGCGTCCATCACGGGGGTACTTAGAAGCCACTTAAGACATGTGCTGAATAAATGAACGGATGCGGCCTCCATGGACTCACATCCTTGAAGGGCGCTCACAGATTATAGCACAGATGAGGTTGCCCAGCGAGGGATCTTGCCCAACTAGTCTTCCTGGAGTCAGATATGAAATCCTCAGGTTGCAAGATGTGCAAACTGCACACCAGCACCCAACATATGCACAAAGCATATTTATTCATGCTCATGGTCTCTTCTTCCTTACCTGACCGGCTCTAGAAACAAATGGGCAGGTTACCCCCTGATCTAACCCAACCCCAAGGGCTGTGTCCAGTACAACTTAGAATCCTGACCAGCCCAAGGTCATTAGATTCATTCAGGCATTCCACAAATACTTAGTTCTAAGTGATAGAAATACACCATGAATGACAGAAAGACCTGGACCTCAGGGAGCTGAACTTCTGGAAGGGGAATGGAGGCATAAGAATTCAGGAGTATTTGTAACCGCAGACCACTGGCCTTCTGCCTGCCCAAGCCTTCTTGAGCTCCAAGACCCTGGTCAAAGGCCACCTTCTTGGAGTGCTGTTCCTGGTATGCCAGCCTTGACCCAGCTCCCTCAATGTTGACTTTCACTTATTGCTCTGAGCAACAGTAAGCATTACACTTTTATTGTTACTCATCTTAGGCTCCATGAGGCCATAACATTCTCTTTCCTGCCTTTCATGTTCCCTGCAGCTCAGCAACCAGAGCTGGGACTGGAATATTTGTTGACCAACTGGAGACAGGGAGTCACTTCCCCCCAAATCCGGTATGGGGTCCTGTGAAGCCACTGAACCACTGCAGTCGCTTCCAGAATGTATACTTTACTCAGAAACCTATGGGGACAAGGGTAATATGTGACCACTAGAAAACTGAACACATTACAGATTAAGAGAAACAGGAACCAGTTATGGAAGGAGAAGGCAAAATGCACAAGAATTTTTTCATGTAAGCTGGCTGGAAGGCAGCCTTCGGCATACTTCTTACTGGCTGGGTAACCTTGGGGAGCTCAAGGTAGTTGAGCCTGTGTCTCAGGATCTGTGAGAGGGGATGAGAGTAGAAAAAACATGTCTCTACCTGATGAAACTGTTGTTCAGGATCGAGAACATTAATGTGTATGAGTGCTTAACACAGTGCCTGGCACATAAATGCTCAAAACATGTTAGCTGCCCTTCTTAAGTTCAAGACCGGCTCTCTCCCCTCTTGTTAATACATCTCCAGGGCTTCGTGGAAAAATCTGTGGTAAGACGTAGGGCTTCCATTAAGGGTCTTAGCTCACTGTCAGGATGACCAAAAACAGAAGGCAAGGACAGGCTAAGGAGTTAAACGTTACAGAGGCAAAATGGGAAACATTCTTTTCAATGAGCCGCTACCACCTATCTCTTCCCTTAGAAGAGAATCTTCTGCTGCCTCAGTTTCTTCATCTGTACAACAGGGATGTAGCCACTGTTTCTGCCGGTAAGACTGTGGTGAAGTCCTGGACATGATTGCACTATATAAACTCAAGAGCACAATGCATTTGTGTGACCGCTTCAGACCACAGGTTCTGGACAATTTAAGGTGAATGACCTTGGACAAGTAAACATCTGGCCTCAGTCTCCCATGGGATTGTAGTGAGGAATAAGTGAAACAATATAAAGAATTTGGGGGCTAACAAGAGGGCCCCAACTACTGAGAGTTACTATTATGGTCATTAACCTATTCATTGGACTCCTCACCCCCAAGAGTCAGGTGAAAGTCTGCTATAGTGACACCGACACTTGCCCAGGAACTGGGCTCTATACCCAGCTGGTTGACCTTGGGCAAGTAACTGACCCTCTCCAAACTTTGGGTTCCCGTGGTCACAAAATGGGAGCACTGCAGGAGAGAATCCCTGGGCTCCTACCAGCTCGTCCACTCCGCTGTTAAGATCGCAGGAACAAAGGCTACCCGCTCCCCAGCCTGTCCCCGAAGGGCCACAACTCAAAATTCTTGCTGCTCAATTCCCTTTGCAGCGCGACAGCAGGAACGCCCGGGTCTCCATCCCGGAGAGAAGCGTCTAGACTCTGCTGCCACCGCTCGCTTCATCAGCAACTTGCTCCTGCAGGCGCTCCCTGCCCAAAGTTTCCCAGAGCGCCAGGAGACCTGGCCGCGGGTCACCCCCGGGAGGACCAGAGACGAGAGCACGGAGCCTGGGGGCCCTGTTTCGGTAATCCCAAAGCCGCCCCCGCGGCCGGACGGAGAGTGACAGGTGCGACGCCGAGCGGCGGACGACGGAGAGCCGGACCACGGGCGGCGCGTGTAGGCGCGCGAGAGAGGCGGCGGCCGCGCGCTCTCCTAGGGCCGCTCCCGCAGGGCGCTCGCGACGCCCCCAGCTCCGCGCCTCCCGCCCCACGACCCCCGCTCCGCTTCCGGACACGCGGCACCGCAGAACCGAGCGGCCGGGCGGGGACGCAAACCCGCAGCGCTCCGAAGGGTTGGGTTCCGCCTGGCCGGCCGCGCGTGCCGATTCTTCCCGCGCTAGCCAGGGTTGCGGGGGGTGGGCGCACGCGCACCCGCGCGCCGCCGTAACCCCTTCCTCCCCGCGCGCCCCCGCACTCCCACCCACCCACCTACCACTCACCGTCGATGTCCCCCAGGGTCAGCTCGTCGCCCAGCTCTGTGAGCGTCTCCATGGTCTCCAGACCTCCCAGCTCGCCGCTCTCGTCCATCGCCCGGCTCGGCGCGGAGGCCCCCCTTCCGTCCCGCTCAGGGAGACGCGGGGGCGGTGCCGCTGCCACCGCCCATGACACCCGACAGTCCCCTCCCGGTACCGCCTCACCGGCCGGTGCCAGCCGCCGCCATATTTGCGCCGCGCGGGAGGGGCGGGGCGGGATTCCCCCGCCCCAACCCGCGCCCTCCGCGGCCCCGCCTCCAGGCCGCGCGCCCCCTTGTTTGTTGTCAATGGGACCAGGCTCGTCGTGGCCAATCAGCGCGCGAAGCGGTGCGTGGGGTGATGGCGCGTCATCGATCAGCAGCTCAGATTTGCATAGCGAGGCCCCGCCCCTCGAGGGCTGATAGCAAATGCGAAGAGTAGCCTTCAGGTCCTCAGCCCAACCTTCCTCCCTTTGTTTAAAGGCGCCGCTCCGTTTTCAGTTGGGTCTGCCTCGGCAAGCTAGTCCATCCACCGGCTCGGGGTGGAAGGGTTAACACCCTCCGCCCCCGCTTGCGGGTCGCCCCCGAAGCGCACTGTGAGCACATTACGTCATCTTCCCAGCTGCTCCCCCGCCCAGCCAGCCTAGGAGAGCGGGTAGAATCAAACCTGGCCCCCAACATTGGGGCCTGGCGGAGTCTCGATCATTCAAGTAGCGTTCCTAGCAAGCTCCTTGCAAAGGCGGAAATGGGAGACTCGGGGTGGGCCGTGAACTGTTCCAAGTGCGGAGCGCATTTTACAACCTCCGCGCCTTTGCACCCGCAGCAACCAAGCGCTTACTCCGACGATCCTCACCCTGGGTCCCTCCGAACCTCCTGCAGACGTTTAAAGTAATGCTAGAGCCTGAGACGCACCACAGGCCTCCTAAGGTGGGACCTAGGCAATGAGCGTTTTGACCGCGCCGTGGGGAGTCTGACGTGTGGCCCGCTCACAAGTTCCCACTGCTTCGAACACCTCACGCCCCACCTTGCAGCTCGTCTCCATGTAAACAAATGTGCAGCCTAGTAGAAATTTATCCTACGGAATGAAAGTATGAGTGCTCAAAGTGCGCAAATATGTAAGTTCAAAGACGTTCACCACAAAGTTCTCCGTAACTGGGGCAAATACTGGAAAGCCCAATAAAGGACCAATTGAGTAAATTACCTCCACACAGTGGAATTAAATGGTATCATTAAAGATCATGTGCATAAATGTCTATTGACAAAGACTCACAATATATTGTTAAAAAGGGAAAGTAGTTAACAGAGCTGTGGCTTTGAGGTCAAGAAGAGAGCACGCAGGCCGTGTGGAGGCAGACCAGGATGCACTAAGCAGGGTGACCTTGTGCCAACTAACTGTTCTAAGCCTGTTTTGTCATCTCTAAAATGCAGGGAAAACAGAAGATTAAACGAGCTCATTTGCACATTCATTTGACAATATTTATTGAACATTCCTGACAGGCAATTCCTGCCCTCTAAGAGCTTCCAGTCTAGTGAAGAGAACAGACGTTAAACAAAAATAGAAAGCAGATAAGGTACAGGTAATCAAGGGAGAGTAATGGGTGTGATGAAACTAACAGAGGACCTAACCTAGGTGGTCAGTAAAGGGCTCTGACATTTAAGATGAAACCTAAAATTTTGAGGAATCATGTCTGGTGTAGCCAGGGGAACAGATGATATGGACAAAGGCCCTGAGGCAGGAGGGGCTGCTGGCAGCCAGCATTTGTCTTAGGCCTGGCATATAGTAAGTGCCCACACAAAGCAGCTACTGCAATTGAAAAAATAGGAATCTATGTGCTCACGTGAAGGGCAAAACGCAGGAAGGCCCAACAGCCGAGTTGTCAGTCATGATTATGGGAATGGTTGGACTTGGGGTGAATTTTATTTTCTTCTTGGTGTTTCAGTATTGTTTAAATTACTTCTTATAATGACCACGTATAACATAAAAGTGACTTATTTTTTGTGGAAAAAAGGACAAGAATGTTTCTTCACGGTTTACATGCAGAAGAGTTTACATGCAGACTACATCTACCAGTCTCACTTTGAAACAGAAAACCAAACGCTGAAGCCCTGCCCTGGACCAGGCATGGAGTTGGGCAGTGCCAGCCTGGACTGCACCTCTCACAGGGCTCCCCGCACTGAGGGGTGACTGTCTCCTGACCTACCATAACTCAGTTTGGCCCAGTGGTCTCCCAACCCAAAACCTGGCTAACCCCCTACAGAGGGCAACCTAAGCAGCAGGTCATGCACAGCACCTCCCACTCTGTGCTGTCCCCACAACTCCCTACTGGACTTGCCGAGAAGCTGTGGGGCCTCACAAAGTGGCCTGAGGGCGCACGGATGAAGGCTCAGTAGAAATTGCAGAAAAAAATGTGGCTGCGCTGCACTGAGCCCTCTGTCCCTGTGGCCCTGGATCCCACCTAACTGAACATCGCTCCTGGGTGGCATCGCTCCTGGCTGGGAGAACAGAGACCAGCTCTCAGGAGTGGCGCAGTCTTAGACAAGTCACTCCTCAGGACCTGCGTTCTTCATCTGGAAAGGGACGGACCAGATGACCATGTATCCAGAGATCTACCACAGACTGGGCAACCACTACAGGTCCCAGAAGAGAACTTTGCACACGCTTTTTCACGGAGCACCTTGGGTTCCTCCCCTTTTAGGCCTCCGCTCACCGTGCCTTGTCACCTTCTCCCTCCTCCCCCAATCTTTCAGGATTTAGTTGTCACTTCCTGCAGTATTAGGCAAGAACATGCACCTCACAGTTTGACACAGAGATCAGGCGTGGGGATGGGAAATTGCAAGTTTGGTTTTGGATAAGCTGAAACCTAAGGACTGAGGATTATCAGTGGCAAGAGGGCAGGGGCCATCAGCTTTAGGGTCTCAGAGGATGCAGGTGCTAAGCAGAAAAGAGCAGAGAGGAGAGACTTGGCTAAAACTCTTCATTTAAAAGGCGGATACATAAGGAGGAATCAGGAAGAGACAGAGCAGACTGAGACGGAGGGCAGAGAACCAGGGCAACATAGCAGCCCAGAAGCCTAGAAGGATCATCTCAAGGAGCTTCCAACAACATCGCTCCGAGGGCAGGGACTGGGGACAGCAGAGGGCGATGTAGGGCTTGGAGAAGGAGGGACAGTGCTGTGGACCAAGGAGATTTTGTCCGCAGGGGTCATGTGGTAATGTCTGGTAGGCAGGAGCTAAGAGTGCGGCTAAATATCCCACCACACAGGACAGCCATCCTCAGAAACACAATCAAGAATGATTTGGCCTTAAATGTAAACAGTGCCACTGTTGAGAAATCCTGCCTCAGAAGATACAGGGAAGCTAGCTCCCAGACTCCTCAGGGGTGCCTGAGATTGAACTTGGAAGCTCAGCAGACAGGAACATCCTAGACCATGCTGAAAACACCACTGAAGACATCACTGTTGTCACCGCTAAGAACCCGTGGTGTTGGTCTGGCCACTAGAACGCCCCCACCTCCTGACCCCCTGCAACCTCTGGTCCCAGTGGCCACTGCCTCCACTAGCACAACTCCCACACAGGCTGGCTTGTCTGGCCGATGGCACTCTGCTCACAAGGAAGCTGGACAGACAATTGCCCTCAGGCCTGGAGATGGGGAGGCTCTGCCTGCAGTCAGCCCGGAGGTGGAATTCCAGGAACAAGTAACAACAATCAACAATGGTATCAAAGGGAAGGAGAGAGAGCAAGCACAGTGGTTCTCTGCCTGTCTCTTTGAAGGTGTCAGATAGGAAAACTTGGGCCCATTTGAGGATGGAGAGGAGGAAATCAATCAAGATAAGAGGCTGGAGATGCAGAAGGAAGATCCTAGGAGGACTGGGGTGCCAGATGGGGACAGAGGTGAAGACAGGTAAGACCGGGGCCTTCTCTTGAGCTGTGTTTGCTCGGCAAACCTGTGGGATGGCGGAGGAACCGTTGGAGAAGGGCATCAGGCACTGAGAAGCCAGGCCCCAGCCTCAGAGAAGCAGTTTAGGGCTGGGGGAGGTTCAGACATTATTAAGTCACTTTGCCAGTGAAGCCCCCGCACAGGGATGGGCTCGGCCGGGGTCACTCGGCAAGTCTGAGGGACTGAGACAAGACTCCATTTCTCTTGGGCCCAGTCAGTGATGGGGGACTGGGGGATTCTGGGATGGCCATGTGTCTCTCCCCTGTTAAGGGGCAAACCTGGCTTGGCAAGGTCAAAGAGGCTAAACTAGAATTCCCACCAGAGCCCTTCCCTCCTCTGCCAGGAGGGGCATTATTAAAGGGCACCTGCCTGTTCAGGGCCCAGTTCCCCTGCAGCTTCCCTGCTCAGCGGCCGCTGGTCTGCTACCGGAGCCCGCAGTCTCCCCGATCCAGCCTGCGGCAGCACCGCCTTCACAAAGAACAGCCTCCCAGCAGCCCCTACCCACAGGCCAGGGACCTCACAGAGCTGCCAGAGAGGACAAGTTGACTCCCCCCTGCACCTGCTCATGGACTGTCCCCAGATGTCTGAGGACAGAGATCATGTTGCTGTAAGGTCTTTGGCTAAACACCCTCCCGGGACACCTCCCGCATGAAGGATGGTGCTGAGAAGGGGAAGAGGCGGCCTGAGTCAAGCCCCTGCTTCGCTGCCCTGCTAGGGCCTGGGCCCGCCTGAGATGGAAACATGCTCTAAGGTAGTCTCCATGTCTCCCCCCCAAACCCCCACCCCCACCCCTGCCCTGTGAAAGGGCTCATAGCTCCCAGGGAGCCTCGGTTAGCCCAGAGGGCTTGCTGGCTTCTCCCAGGTCTCTGCAGGGGGCTGGGCCCTGTGCTGAGCAGCTCAGTGCCACGGTGGGGCCGGCAGCACGCATGGTGGCACTTCCACGAGTGGCTCAGGGCCTGACTCTGCTGCCTCCTCATGAAAGGCGGCAGGCAGCTGGCCACAGGTCCTAACTCAGAGGGAGGGTCCAGCCCAGGATCCTTCCAGCCTCTCCCAGCATCTCAGCGTGGTTTGATCTGCAGCATGGCATCCCTGGCACCCACTCTGGGAAGGCCCCAGGAAGGAAATCCAGCCTTCCGTGGCCCAGTCACTTCAGTTAGGGTGCAGAGCCGGCTCCAGGGGGCTGAGCAAATGCCGCCTCCCCTTTCACAGGGCTGGCTCTCACCGTCAGTTGATGCCTCTGCCTCCTCCTCCAGACTGGTCTCCTCCTGGCCCCTTGAGCCCGGGCCCACTCCCGGCTATAACTCAGACTGGGATCTCGAGATCCGTGGGCCTTTTCGGATCTCTTTCCGCTTCTCCTCTTTTTTCCTGCGTTTCTCTTCCTCCCTCAGGGCCTTCTGGAAAGGGTCAGTGCTGGAAATGAACTGAGAGAAAGACAGAACAGTGTGGTTTAGTCTGCAGGGAGCGGAGAGTTTGTCTGAGGCTAGACTGCTGTGGCCCTGTGGCAGCAGGAAGGTCGCCTAGACACAGGCCCTGCCCTCAGGGAGCCCGCAGACAAGGAGCCCGCTCAATGAGCTTGGGGAACACTGCTTTAGAGAGTCCTGAAAAATAACCAGGCGCTCACCAAGCAAACAGGACGAGGGAAGAAAAGGACATTCTGGGAAGGAGGGACAGGTGCTAAGGTCTGAACTTTCCACGAGGCATTTGAGTAACCATAAGCAGACTTCTCTCAGGGTGAGGGGGCTGAGTGCCCAAGACAAGCACAGACACCCCCCTCCCCCCACTCCCTGCAAGGGCTACAGAGGAGAGGAGGGCAGCCAGTGAGAGCAAGAGACGGCAGGCATCCTGCTGCTTATGAACCAGCTGCAGAGAAGCCCAGGTAAGGCAGGGCATGGGAAGCAGAGGGCCGGACATCAAGCTGGCAGACCCTGAAGAAGTGAAGGGCGAGAGCGTGGTGTCCAGGGTCGTGGCTTCCACGGCACAGGGATGGTGGTGCCTGGTGAGGAGACAGGAAGCCAGGGTGGCCAGGGTGGAGGAGGAGGACTTCAGTGGAGGCTTTCCTCGCCTGCCATCCCCAGGGCCTTTGCTCTTCTCCCTCTGCCCTCTCCAGACTGGCTCCTCAGAACCCAGGGCTTCTGTTAGGCATGTATGTCAGTTACCCCTCACCCCTGCATCTCCGTATCTAAATGCGACTAGGATGTCCCAAACGTGCCCCAAACTTGGCATGGCTCCATCTCCCAAAAACCCGGTCCTCTTGCAGCGTCCCTGTCCTCATGAACAGTGGGGCCCCGCACCCCCACCTCTCTCCCTCCTTGACCACGGCCTGGCTCATTTGAACTCCTGAGTGTCTCTTAAACTCATCTACTCTCGGTCTCCCGTGGCCACCCTCGTCACCACCCCCGCCTCTCCCCCAAGGACTTGGAGCCCCCGCACCCACCGTGGTGCCCCTCAAGACCTCCTCACTACAGTGAGTTCTTTCCAAAATGCAAACCTGACCGTGCCACACTCCTGCTAAACCCTTCTACGACTGCACCACGCTCAGGATAAAGCTCCACACGCTCCATCCGCAGGCCCGCTCTGCCCACCTCTGCGCTCCTCCCTCACACTCCCCGTTTTGGGTTCTCGGATTCCCTGTTCCCTTCCACCCCCAGGCCTCTGCACGTGCTGTGGTCTGGGCCCAGAACACTCTCTCCAGCCCCTGCTCAGCTGTCGCCATCCTGGGGGACCTGTGCTGACTCCCAGTTGGGGCTGGCTCCTCCGTTTCCTTCTCAGCACGCTTCCCTCATGATCACGTGCGTCACGCCTGCCACGCCCACTGGAAAACACCCCCGGTGAGGACCGGCGGCTCCTGTGTTGCTCACTGGGCCACAGGAGTCCCTAGCATAGGACCTGCCTGGCTTACAGAGGGCACTCGGTATGTAGTTCTTAAATGAACAACTGAATCATGTTAGAATAGGAAACACAATAATAGTACCCCCAACTCAGGTTAACTATGCTGTGAAATATGCCCGTTTTATTTGCTCTTAGGGCAAATTTGACAAATGTGTGATCAAGGTAGACGTTGAAAACAAACTAGAAGCTCTACCTCGTGCAGAAATCTACCTGCCATGTTAGACTGAACTGTGAGAGTCTAGAAGACGGGGTGAGATCGGGGAAGTGTGGCCCAGAGAGGGTGGGTGATATGCTCAAGTCCCACAAGTGGGAGGCGCAACTGGGACCAGCCCCTGGACCTCCCACCTCCCGGCTCCTGGGAGTTAATCCTTATCCCCTTGGGAGGAATGAGGAGCTGACCCCCCAGGTCACAGAGGACCCCATACCCTCTGGCTCTGGCTGGGGAAGAGCAAGTCAGAGGATCTGGGCCTTCCAACCCCAGCCTCACCAGGGGAGCCCGCACCTAGCTGGCTCAGAAGGGAAGCACGGCCTCTCCCTATCTCAGACCCCTTCCCCACTAGGCCTAACTAACGCCTACTTTAAATTCCTGATGCTCACCTCTGGCGGGCCCTTCATGCTGCCCAGCAATCGAGGATGTCTCCCTGGTCTGCTCCCTCAGCCGCTCTGCGAGGCACACCTTCTCGAGCCCCCCAACCCTCCCCTCTTTCCCCACAGACCGTGACCCAGCTCTCTATTTCGGAGAACTGAGGCACTCCCAAGACAATTCCGCAAGCTCTCACCGCCACACCCACCAACCCAGCTGCCTCTGTGCACACCCTGTGCTTCCAGACAGGATGGACTCTCCCCCAGGGCGCCAGATTTTCTCCCCTGCGTTCCTTCCTCAGGCTGAGGCTCCAGCAACTCCTCTGCCGCTGCACCACTGATTCTTTCTCCCTAATGGGCTGTCCCCATCAACGTGCCAACATGCCTCGTCTCTCCCATCTGACCAAAATCTCCCCTGGAATCCACACCCCTTCCAGCTGTGTTCCCATTGGTCCGTTCCTGTGGAAAAGGAAGCTCTTCTAAGGGAGTCTCACTTGCTGCATCCACGTCCTTGCCTCCCCGTCTGGAAGTCTAATCTTTGTCCCCACTGCTCCACCAAAACAGCTTATATTACGATCTCTGATGGCCAGTGTCCATGTGGATACATCCAGTGGCCAGTTCTCAGGCCTCATGCTACTTGGCCTTCCAGCAGATTCTACGAGCCACTCACTCCCTTCGCTGCCCTTTTCTCCCAGTGTCTCTGCGAAATGATCCTCTCCTGGATTTCCACTCTCACACTGTCATTCTGGAGCTTCTTCGCTAGTTCATCCCCATCCTCCCACCTCTCCCAGTAGCCACATCCCAGGACTCAGCCCTGACCACTGCTCCATCTGCCTTACCACCCTGCCTGCCCTGGGGTGAGGGACCACGACCGATGCCGGGCTCTCCACACCTGCCTTCATAAGCATGACTCACGTTTGCAGCCCCAGCCTCAGCCTGAAATCCGGAGTCCAATTTCCAATCACTCCCTTGACATCTTCATCCAGATGCTCACTGAATCCAGAAACCAAGTCTTGATCCCCGATCCGGGCCTCAACCTGGTCCCTCCCCAGTGTGCCGATTTTAGAAACCGGCAGCCCTGTTCCTCCATGTGCGCAGGACAAAAGTCTTCTAGTCCTTCTTATTGCGTCCCTCTCATGCCACATCTGCTTCCTTAGCCAATCCTATTGGCTCTACCTTCTGAACAACCAGAATCTCACCATCCTCAGTGTTGTCGGCCTGGTTTTGGTTTAAGCCACCATTAACTCCCAGGTGGACCTGCACGGCCGCCTCCTCACCGGTGTCTTTGTTCCCAGCCAGGTCCTCTAGACCACTCTCCACGCAACAGCCAGGCTGATCCTTCACAGGGGAAGGTCGGAGCCCATCACCCCGTTCTCCGTGTGTCTCAGAGTAAATGCCAAAGCCCGGGGGAAGACCCCCAAGGGTCTTGTGATCTGGCCTACTCTGACTTTATCTTCTCACCGAACCCCCTACCCGCCTCCAGATATGCTTCCAACTCAACGCCTGTGCACCTGCTGCTCCTTTAGCATGGATGGAATGTTCTTCCCCAGATACATGACTCGCTCCCTCACCTTGTTCAGGTCTTTGCAGTAAAACCTTCTGCATCTAAGTCTCATGAAAGAACAGTTGTACCCCACTTTATCCCTGATTCCTTAAGCACATTCCCCTGCTTTTCTCTCCATAGACTTGTCACCACCTCCCATAGTTATATGCTTTTTATTGACTGTATCCTCCAACTAGAATGGCACTCCCGGGAGAGCAGGGCTACTCTGCTTCTCTAGCAGCCGGGATTCGGGAGATGCTCACCAAAGGATAAATAAATGCATGTGCTTTGCCTCTGAGCCTCTGTGCAGGCTAGTGCCTTGGCCTAGAGGGTCTTCTCCAAGCCGGTCCACCCGGCAGCTCTTACTTAACCCAGAGCCTGCACCACCTGCCTGCTGAAGCAGGGTCAGCTTCCCTCTTAAGGGATCCCCAGCTCATCCCTCTTCCCTCCTCCACGGGTGCGGTGACCATGCTAGATCGGGACTGTTTCCCTGCCACCTTCCCCAACAGACTGTGAGCACATGAAGAGCAGGGAGAGGGCCAGCTCCCTCTGGTCAGGGCCAGTGGCCAGCACGCAGCCCGATACAAGCTGGCTCTAGTTACGGGTGCATACGAAGTACTTATGTACAGAACGCTCACTGGCACGGAGAGTGCCTGAAGGGAGCCGAGCAAGCCTGGGCTGCTGGTGGGACGGGTCCATGCTGGATACTGAAAAGTGAGGAAAATCTCGAGACCGTTCCTAGCCAATGAGAAAGAAGGAAAGCATGTTGCTGGTGCGGTTATGTCTAAGCAAAGCGCATTAGGACAAAGCCAATCTGTTGCAGTGCCCATCCTCTCTGGCCCATGCTCTCACCCTCCTCCCGTGTCAGGGCCCTTCATGACCTGCAGGGCCGGGAGAGCCAGCCTCATAGCAGTATAGCATCTCTGTGGATGCCCCTCCCTGGGAAAGGCACTTTGCCATGGTCTTGGGTGTCCTTGCGTCCTCATGCTGGGTAGGCCTTGCCTGTTCTTATGTTGGCCATTTATTTATCAGGGTTTCGAGTGTAGCAGGCAACCTTGAGGGATGTTATGTGACAAAGTGACTGCAACCCTAGTGGGGAAACCCCTTACCTCCCATGCTGCTGCCTGAAGCAAAGCCCCTGGTTCAAAGGGGCCCTTGATTCAGAGGTTCCCCTAATACTCGGGCCTGGCTCACTGATCGTTCACCTAAATTGAGAGCTAATGGTACCGTGCAGAAGAGTTAACACAGCCGGCCCACCAGCTATCCTTTGAAAGGCCTGTCTCTGGGGTTGTGTCTTGGCTGGCGTCCGGGAACTGGTCCCACCACCCTAACTGATAAGAGTGATTCACTGAGCCTAAACTGCACAAACAATGTGGTTTATGCTGAACACCTTGCTTTCTTCCCAGGACTCCGGAACTCTGGTACGCCCTGGGCAGAGGGAGCTTATGTGATCAGCTGCCAGTAAGAACTCTAGGCATGGACAGCTCCTCGCAGGACAACTTTTCACATGTCACATCTTGCTGCTCTGGAAATTAAGTACGTCCTGGGTGCCTCCATTGGGAGATGACTCCTGGAGGCTTACGCCTGGTTTCCCTCAAACTCCACCCCATGATTTCCTGGTTTTGCTTTGTATTCTTTCGCTATAATCGACTACAGCCATGAGCACAGCTGTGCACTGACTCCTGTGATTCTTCCTGGCGATTCACCAAGTCCGGGGCTGCTTTTGGGAACCCCAGACACTGTTGTCTCTTGGCGGTGGCAGCCATGCAGGCCCAGTGACAACGCCAGCAAGGCCAGACAATGATCTGAATTAAAAGCCACCACCCTTGCCCAGATAATATTCCTAATACCACGCATGTTGTATTTCTAGTGACCGTTGTTAGTGTCCTAGCCGTCTATGCCAGAAGACCGCAGACTGACAGATCAAAGACAGCCATTCCTCTTTGGGGCCATGAGGTCTGGGAACAAACTACGGTTGACAACTGAACAGTCCAGGTCACTTGTTTAGATGTCCATCGTCAGCTCCATTCTCTGATGACACCAACCAGAATCAAAACGTTGGTCAAGCCTCCACTGCCCAGTTAAGGGGCTTTGCCATCTAAATATATCACTGTGCCAGACGTGGCGATGTACTTGCCACCACGGACGGGCACAACGCAGGGAACTCTGTTTCTGGCTTGACTGCCTGGAGTCCCTTGTTGGAACGGTATGACCTGAAATCACTAGGATAATGACCATTTGGTGAAGTACGCTCCCTGCCACGTCCCCTACAGTGGCCCGTGTGGCCCAAGGTGGAAGGTATGATGGGTCTCTGAAAATGCAAAAATGGCCTTGTCCCTGATTGGAGAAAAAGTGGAATTCTAGATCCTGGGGTGTGACACACCGATTCTGCAGCAATGATCTTTGCCTCTGGGGAGGGAACACTGAATCCTCTTGGTCTCTTCAATCTAGCACCACCACGTGGCAAACAGTCCCAGGATCTGCCCAGGCCACGGGGCAGCGGCAGCTGACAATGGGCTCGGCTGCTGGGTGTGTCATTCTCAGCCCTGGGAGAGGAAAACTCACAGGGACGTGGTCAGTAGTGACCTACTCTGCTGTGCCTGATGCCATCGAAAGCAGCTCCCCAAGTGACCCTGTGCAGGCCCACAGGCCCATCCAACCAGTTTTAATCTGACAGATACAAATCCATCTGCTTCTCCTGAGGCCTGAGTGGCCTTGGGTTAGGCCACATAGGGCAAGTGAGGCTGCAATGCCATAGTGACATTGCCCCCGGGGCTCAGATAAACAACACAACAAATCAAGTAATGACATATGGGAGACAGTGAGCCATGAACTCTCTCCTCACTGGGCAGGAGGGCTGCTTTGGGTCCATCTGTTCCTCCGTGTAATTATGGACAGTGACATCAAAGATCAATAGGTCCATCCAAACTCTCGTGTGGGTGATCATGGGTAACAGATTGGCTTCAGACTATTCTGTCTAATATACACCATACTGGTGGGGTGCCTGGGTGGCTCAGTCGGTTAAGCGTCTGGCTTCGGCTCAGGTCATGATCTCACGGTTCGTGGGTTCGAGCCCTGCATCGAGCTCTGTGCTGACAGCTAGCTTAGAGCCTAGAGCCTGCTTCAGATCTGTGCCTCCCTTTCTGTCTGACCCTCCCCTGGTCGTGCTGTCTCTCTCTTAAAAATAAATTTTTAAAAATTTAATAAAAAAAATTTTTTTAAAAGTCTGACTTCAACTCAGGTCGTGATCTCGTGGTTCATGAGTTCAAGCCCCACGTCAGGCTCTGTGGGACAGCTCAGAGCCCAGAGTCTGCTTCGGATTCTGTGTTTCCCTCTCTCTCTGCCTCTCCCTTGCTCAGGCACTCTCTCTCTCTCTCTCTTCCCTGTCTCTCAAAAACTACCATTAAAACAAACAAACAAACAAACAAAGACTCTCTTGGCCCAGCCCGTACTTATCCTAGCGGGCTGAGTCTGCAGCCTGGAGGGCTGAGATCAACCCGGCAGGTTGGCCTCATCCTGCTGCTCAGAGTCCTGTTGACGGCAGCAGTAATCAAATGACAATATGAGACAAACTGAACGCATTTGGTCCTAGTCTCTACTGATCAATCAGACTGAATGGCACATTCATGTGGGAATTTAAGTTAAGCCAAGACTCACAGGGTTGACAGGTACACTGTGGGGGAGGCAATCAGCCTCGGTCCTGAGCATCTCTGCACGGTACCACTGGCTACAACAGGAAAGCAAAGCCCTGACCCCTCTGGATCTGGGTACCTATCGTCAGGACTGCTTGCAGAGCACCACCTGGGAGGCTGACAGGTGACCGCCCCTTAAAGAGAGCCCTATCACTATAAAGGCTGTGACTGTCCCAAACTCGCTATTTTTCGCCTGCATCCAGAGCCACTGCGTGCACCGCATCTGCCTGGACCCCTCTGTGTCACCTGTGCGTGACTTGAGGAACACGGAAAACCCACATGGCCAGGCCAAGTCCAGATCTTGCTTTTGCTGTAGTAAACTCCGATGCCTCCGGCCTGTCAGCATCTGTGACACAGTAGCAGGCTAAAATCCTGGACGCCCCTCATGGATCCCGACACCCCGCCCTACACCAGGGCAGAGCCCATGATTTGACAAATCTAGTCCTCCAGGCTTTCCTGGCCCTGCTGCCCTGGCCTGCCACCTGATTCCCTCCTCCCTTCGACTCTCCATGTCCCCGCCTGTGGGCCTACCCTGTAGCCTTCAGCCCCAGAGCCCACCTCAGCCCCCCAGGTTGAAAGCACATGCAGGAACGTGGGACGGAAGCCTGG
Source organism: Suricata suricatta (assembly GCF_006229205.1). Lineage (NCBI taxonomy): Eukaryota > Metazoa > Chordata > Mammalia > Carnivora > Herpestidae > Suricata > Suricata suricatta. Next base: position 6,516,458 of record NC_043709.1, read on the forward strand.
CTGAGTGCTTAAAGGCTCAAGGGCAGAGAAGCATGGCCTGACGTCGCCGGGCAGCCACTTGCCGTGGGATGCCTGCTATCCATCGGGACAGGAGTGTTCACAGCTGACTGTCCTCCACAGCCGGGCTCCAGACCCCGTGAAAAGATGGGGCCTGAGGCCAACACAGGGGCAGTGGCTGGTGCAAAGGCAACAATGAGCGACCAGTAGTAGGTGGAGCCAGACTCAAGTCACGTCTGGCTCCAAGTGGAAGCCCTCATGCTCCACCCAAGGCGTCCCTCCCTCTGTATGACCCGGCTTCCCATGACCCCACAGAGGCAAAGCACACGTGGCCACAGGCCCCACAGCTTACCTCTGGGCGGTCTACTTTAAATGGGTTCTGGAAGTCAGAGTCTTTTTCACTGATCCCCAGCTCCTGGGCCATCTGCAGAAGAGGAAAAGTTAGTCATCTCCTGCCTCTCCTGCCTCTTATCCGCGGCGACTCCCTCCGCAGTGGGACTCAAGCCCAAGGCTTGGGCAGACGTAACACAGGTGATGACCCCTGGGGACCCAAGTCAGCACAGAACCCCTTGAGATGCAGAAAGCACAGCCAAGGGCTGACATTCAGGCCTAACTGAAGGCAGATGCCAGGTTCACAGTGCACCTCCAGGTGGAGGGCTCCTGAACCTTCTCTTCCCCAGTCCTTACCAGGCTAAGGATGGGCGAGTGGGACCCTTGGTCAAAGACGCCTGACTGGTTGCAGAAGCTGATGCCCCAGCGGATGAGAAGGTTCCAATTGGAATTGTGGTCAAAGTAGTGGTGCACGATCCTCGGGAAGCGCAGCACCACGTCACCGAAGAAGGCCGTGTTCTCCACTACTTGGGAGAAAGCTGGCGAGAGGATCCTGATGAGTGGCCGTGGCAGATGCCCTTCTCCTGCCCCCACCCCCAGCCACCCTTCAGAGAATGTAAGCCCACTAAGTCTGCTCATCAGAGAAGGGAACTGTGCCCACTATCCTTGGGTGCTGACCACATGTGCAGTGTGTGCTAAGGGCCTTATGTCCCCCAGGTCACTGAATCCTCAAAACCACCTTCAGGAGATGTGGCTACTGTACCCGTTTTACAGATGGGAAACAGAGGCTCAGGTGGCTATATCTCATAGCTTAGAGACCTCATTTGTTTTAAGGACCGGAGAGGTGGGTACCATTTCGCACATGAAGATATGCATCGCATGAGGCTTGCTGGGCTGGACTTCCCCAACTTGGCCTCCAAACATCCAGAGCCAGGCCCCAGTGTTAACACAACGGCAGCCTATGTGGGGAGTCAAGTTTGTTAGGATGACCAGAGAACACATTAGGGTTTGATTTTTTTTTTTAAATATCTTTCCAATTTTATTTTATATGTCTTTTTTGTTTGTTTGTTTAGAGAGAGCATGTGCGAGCAGGGGAGGGGGGCAGACAAGGGGAGAGGGGATGAGGGGAGAGGGAGAGAAAGCTGGGAGAGAGGAAAAGGGGGGGGAAGGGGGGAGAGGAGGAGGAGGAGGAGAGAGAGAGAGAGAGAGCGAGCGAGCGAGAGCGGGAGAGAGCGGGAGGGAGGGAGAGAGAGAGAGAGAGAGAGAATCTTAAGCAGGCTCCATGCCCATCGCAGAGCCTGACATGGGGTCAATATCACAAACCTGGGATCATGACCTGAACCAAAATCAAGAGTTAGATTCTGAGGGCCCCTGGGTGGCTCAGTCAGTTAAGCGTCCAGCTTCGGCTCAGGTCATGATCTCACGGTTCGTCGGTTTGAGCCTCGCATCAGGCTCTGTGCTGACAGCTCAGAGCCTGGAGCCTGCTTCAGATTCTGAATCTCCCTTTCTCTCTGCCCTTCCCCTGCTTGTGCTGTCTCTCTCTGCCTCTCAAAAAAAAATTTTTTTTTAAATAAGAAGAAAAAAAAAAGAGTTGGATTCTCAACTGACTGAGCCACTCAGGTGCCCCCCAATTTTATTTTAAAGGCTTCTTTGGGGTGCCTGGGTGGCTCAGTCGGTTGAGTATCCGACTTTGGCTCAGGTCATGATCTCACAGTTCATGGGTTCGAGCCCCGCTTCAGGCTCTGTGCTGACCATAGCTCAGAGCCTAGAGCCTGCTTCAGATTCTGTGTCTCTTTCTCTGCCCCTCCCCTGCTCACACTCTTGGTCTCTCAAAAATAAAACATAAAAAATAATGTAAAACATAAAAGCTTCTCAACATCTTATATTAAAATAACTTTAGATTTCCATCATTCATCATAAAACTCTTTCACTCGGCTTCCTCTAATGTTATTGTCTTACATAAGATTTACAATTATCTAAACAAGGAAATTAACATTAATACTAATCAATAGACCTTAACTGAATTCACTAATTTGCTCATTAATGTCCTTCCTCTGGTCAACGGATCAGTTCAGACTAACTTAGTGTGTCCATCATGGTGGCAGGTCCCCCCAACCTAGACTGTCATGATAAATAACTCTACCCAGCCCTGCCAGAGTCCCTGTTTGAGCCACCCTCACCAGCACCGGCCAGCCCACAGAGAGAGATAAGCAGATTCCTCCAAAGACATGCCAAGTTGGGTCCAAAACAAGTGGACCAGGGATCTCTGGGCCTCAGAACAATCTTGAACCTCAAAGAACTCGGGAGTTAGCTTGGTGTACAGGTTTGCAAGAGCAAACCACTTGTCCTTCCATCTGGAAAATGAAGGCAACGGTGCCTTCAGAGTTAGAGTGCAGATTTGAGATGACATTCATAAAGGGCCCACCATCTGATATGTAAGTGCTACTTCCAATCCGCTCTCCGACAATATAATCTAGCGTTTTATTGTTAGAATATAACCAGTTAACGGGGGATGTGAAGGGAATTACCACGGGAGAAAGATTCTAAGAAAAGGAGATGAAGAGACACAGAAACATTCCTTCCTCTCTGATTTATGTTTTCCCCTTGTCTCAAAAAGGATGTAAGGGATTGAGGCTTTACAACAGTAGAAAAGAGCACCCTTGACTGCCCCCACTAGCGAGTCCCTTCAATAGCTCTCGGTTTTTCTCCTATAAATGGGAACAACCCTTCTCTACCAGAACGGTCAAGGTGACACAAAAGGCAAGGGTCCCTTGGTGGGGCTGTAGGCAGGGGCTTCTCCTTGTCCCCCTGCCCCAAGCACAGTACAGTACAAAGGAACACATCCGTGTCAGGGGCTCGAAACTGGCTCTGAAGCCTGGAAATGCCCAGAGAATTATGGATGAAGTGTCCATACACCCAAGGGGACCAGTTGGAAGGTGTCATAAGTGGGATACTTCCAGAGAAAGAAAGAGAGTGAGGAGAACAGGAGGAAAGGAGCAGTGAGAGAAGATGGAGGTGGTGGGAAGAGGAAAGGGCACGATTGGGAAGACCATACCATCCTTCAGTTTCTCGTCCTGGGGGAAGGGCCCATCGGGGAGCACATCGGCAGCAATAAGCACCGTCCGCGAGTCCTCCAGCACCTGAGGGAACCCCACCAGGCTGAGTGGCTCTGCAGAGCCCTTCACAGACGGCCCGATTTGTTTAAACTCTATTTCAAATCTTTTGGGTATGTGGTCCCCCATCATTGAACACCAGCCCCTCAGGGAACTCCTACCTATCAGGACCCAGATCGAAGGCCTGGCCCACACGCACCTTAAAGAGCCCCTTGAGCATGACGTCAAGGATCTTATACTGCTGGTGGACGTCGTTCAGCTGCGCCAGGTTTTTCAGTGCCAGCAGCTGCTCCCGCCGCTTCACCTCAAACATCTTCTTGTCTGAGCAGCGTGAGGTCAAGGGGCTGGCCTGGACACCCCAGCGGCCCCAATCCCCAGGGGCCCATTCCCAAACAGCGAGTACCTGCAGGGGCCACGGATGCCCATGGCTGAGACACCCTCCTGCCCCGACCCCGACGGAAGAAACAAACTGAGAAGCAGAGGCATCCTGCAACGTGTCATTTGCCCAGTTCACAGGGGTCTACATCCTGCGAGCACACCCCTCTGGACGTGGCTCCTGCCCTCCCCACCTGTGGTCTTCCCACCACCTGCTGCAACCATTCGCTACGCCCAGGACCTCCGCTCCTCTGCGGCCGCTGTACACTTGGCCTGGGATGCCGCTCACTCTTCTCCATGAGTCTCGACGGTTTCCTGACCCAGTTCAAACGCCACAGCGCAGTACTTCACCCGCCCCGCTTCCCCCATGTTTCATTAAAGCGCTGACCACAGAGGACAGTGAGAGGCCTGCGAATTCCTCAAAGCCAGGGATGACTGGTCCTGATTGTTCTTTATGTCCCCAAGGTCTGGCCCAGAGGAGGGAGCGCCAGTATGCCAGGACCTGAGTCTCCACCCAGGGTCTCACCCACAAGATGCAAAGCACGCGTACAATCCTCAGAGCCCTCATGCCTCTGAGAAGTATGCCTTGCCTTCTCCATTTAACATATGCAGAAACTGAGGGTCAGAAGAGAATGGACTTGATCAAGGCTTGATTAGAACACCTCCCCTTTTCTCCTCTGTTCCCACAGGCTGGGTCTGCTCCTTCTCTGGAATCCAAGGGATTGTGGATACAGAAGGACTTTCTTTACAGACCTCCTGAGAAATAGTTCATTAACCCCACCTCTAACCCTAAAGGATACAGATCTCCAGGCTTGGGTCCAGGGAGGTCCTCAGGGTGCCTGTAACTCCTGTCCCAGACAACAGAACCACAAAGATGAAGGCCAGGAACTGAAGAAGGTCCATATCCAAGATCCTAGAGCTAGGAAAGCAACCCAGAGAGAGGAGGTGAGATCCAGAGCTTGGTTACAGAAAATAAACAGTGCAGGTGAATAGCAACTTCCCAAACTTGACATAGCCTCCAAATACCAAGAACCCAGCTTTGGGAAAGCCTTGGAACCCCAGCCCCCAGCCCAGCGCCTGTGACCAACCAGACACACAATAAACACTGTGGGGTGGTAGGAGGGAGGAGAAAAGAGAATATTGGCAATACAGGAATGCTTAGAGCACAGGGGTTAGTGGCTAGAGCTCTGGGCTGGAGCCCTGGCTCTGCCTCTGTCTGTGGGCCCTGGGGCAAACTGCTTAGCCTCTCTGCACCTCGTTTCTCACGTAAAAGAGATAAGGAAGTCACCTCCTAGCTGTAGGGAGAAAGGACTGGGTGAGGCATTGTGCCTGGGGAGAAGGAGGGCTGGCCAATATCACTCCCTTTCAACATCCTGGGCCCCAGGAAGGTTATCTGGTTAAGGAAGCCCTGGAGGTGGGGGGGGGGGTGACACTTCTGAGTTTCTCTTCCTTCTCCGACTTCTGTCATTAGAACAGAAGAATGGAGGGCACCTGGTTAGCTCAGTTAGTGGAGCATGCCACTCTTGAGCTCAAGGTTTAAGTTTGATCCTCACACTGGGAGTAGAGATTACTTAAAAATAAAATCTTAAAAAAAAAAAAAGAACAGAAGAAGGGATGCAGGGCAGGAATGGAGGCAGCAGTCTTGGATAAGCAGGCTGCTGCTCATTCACTTTGGAACCACAGGCACCAGAAGCAACACCTGTTACTATTCAGGCACCATTCCCTAATTATTTTTTGAGTACGAAGTTCAAGGCACTGTTTTAGACTTGGAAATACATTAGTGCCTAAGACAGACAAAAATTGCTGCATTTCACAGTCCTTATGTCCCTAGAAGGGGAAACAGAAAATCAATAAACTTGTAAAACCAGCACAGAAGGATGAGGGAGTCGGTGGCGTGCAATATTAAACACAGTGGTCAGAGGAGGCCTCACACTCCGATGACAGCTGATCAGTTTTACCAGTGTGGAAACCAAGGCACAGAAAAGCCAGATGACTGTCCAAAGTCACTGAGCTATTCCCAGCCTAAACCAAGAGTCTAAATGAGCACAAGCTACCTCAAAGATGCCACTGGTCTGTCAGGACGCCTGCTCCAGGGGAGAGATGCTCAAGTTACTGAGAGAGCCCACAGAGGTCATTCAGAGAACCGCCCCCTCCCTACGAAGACCGGACACCTGAAGCCTTAACAATGGGAAGGAGTCGTCCAACTTCACCCAAGACCTGGGAACCAGACCCGGACTGGGACAGAAGTTGGGGCCAGGGGGATATCAGACAGTCGGTAATAACTGAAGCAGGAGAGAACTGGGAAAGGAAAACCGAAAAAGGAGACTGGGTGGACGCGGATCCCACTTTTTTCACTGTCATTCCCACTTATCCAGCCTCTCAATCCCGCTCCCCGCACCGTGCATTCCCAGACCTCTTCCAGGCTGGGTGTGCGACTCGGTACCCGTTCTGCCAGGATGGCGTGGCGGTGGCGGGCTCACGGACCCGGCTTGCTGCCCCCAGACTTGTGGGGCTCCCAGAGGAGAAAGTGAGCCCTTCCAACGAGAAGCACTGGGGGGCACGAATCTCATCCTGTACACCCAACAACAGGTTTGGGGGCCCTGGGTCCCCACCTACCCCATGCCCGCCCCTCGCCACCTGGAGCCTGCCCGCGCGGGACCCCTGTCCCCACCTACCAGGCCAGGAGGTGTGGGAATTGCTGATAGGGCGTCTGGGTGCAGCCCGGCTCTACGGTCCGCGGGGCGAGCAGCGAAGACCCGAAACCCCACACCAGACGCGAGCCGCTGCTCAAAGACCACCAAACACCGCCCCGCCCACCGCGCCACTCGCGGCCAATGAACGCGGGCCGCGACAACCGCTCCGTCGACCTCACTTCCGGCCCCGCCCCACCGGGCTGTTCCCCGCGCGCTTAGTGGGAGTCCGGTCCCGCCCTGCGTGTGCAGGGGCGCGATCGCTGGCGTTGTGTCACAGTCAAATTGGTGGCAGTTAAGTCTGTGTGGGGTCTGTGCCCGACTTAAAGGGTGCGTCAGCGGACTGAGGCCCTGACACCTGCCGGCCGGGTGACCTTCCGGGAGCCCTGACCAAAACTTCATAAGCTGATAGTGTTTTTTAAACTTTAGTTGGCAGGATCCGTTTGATGGTTCACGACTAGCAGTTTTTTTTTTTAAACCTGTAGGGGCACCTGGCTGGCTCAGTCGGGGAGGAGCATGGGACTCTTGATACCAGGGTTTTGAGTTCAAGTCCCATTTTGGGTGTGGAGACTACTAAAATAAACTTCATAAAAGAAGAAACCTACAGTGCAGTTCATTAGGACAGTTCATACGAGTTTTGTGCAGGGTCCGTACAGCCAAACCCAAGGAGTAGGGGTGGACTGTCCACATACGGTACGCGGGTTGGGGTGGGGGAGGCTAGAGGCAGGGTGGGCTGAGCTGGAAACAGGAAGCAGACACAGTGGTGGAGAGTAGACATTAAAAGAACCGCATACGTGGGTATACAAATACAAACTCTGGGGAGGGGCCCAGAAAGAAACAAGGGACCTGCTTTAGCCAGGGGCGAATGAACTAGAACAGTTCGGCTGAGCTAGCAAGGCAGAGAAGGATTTGACCTGCTCAGCATCCTTGCCTGGAAATTGGACCTCTCTCCACCTTCACGAGGTGAAGCAATGTAGCAGGATTCTCGCAGAGAGAGTCGTGACCCCGAGGCTTTTCTTTCCAGGAAGCAACTTTTATTCGAGACGGCACCACTCAGTTGGGTTCTTACCCAAAGAACTGAGCGGCCCACCCACATCACATGGCATAGGTTTTAAATACATTTTCTATTTCTTGTCTCCCATATATGTTAACACACATAAACATGCAGTCTAATTAAGTTGTCAGTTTACAAGGTCATGGGAGCTGTAGGCATCTCAGCGCATATCTAGGTGACCTTGAAATCTTCTATCCTCTTTTTCTCTCTCCTTAGGGTGGGGTCCCTACCGCATCCCCCCCTTTGATACTCGGACCCCTCTATTCTGGGTCAAAGAGCATCATCCGGGCTTAGAGGTTTGTATTTCCATAACATCATTACACGAGCGGCCGTTTTTCTCTCAAACATAGTCTCAATGAAACTGGAGACAGATCATACAATCAAGGGAGCTAAGCAAGAGAAGATCAAACATCCTCCCAGAATTAGGAGGACAATACCGATGAGGGTTTTGAATCCCCCAAAAGATGAAAACCATCCTCCAAATAACTCCCCGGGGTTCCAACCTTTCCAGGTTTGGACTGGGCCATGAGCAACCTTTCTCATCTGATCTGTGATCTCCTCTATGACTTTTCCCTCATCATCTATCTTAGGCAGCAGTTGCTCAGGTTGAATTTCCCACACACACCACCCTCAGAAGCAAGCAGGTAATCTAAGGCCAGGCGATTTTGATAGATGGCATTGCTCATTTTGGTTTGCTGCTTAGCTAGTAAGTTAAGGGCTCTAGCAGTTTCATTGGTTATAATTTTTATAACTGCTTGCAGTCTAATTATGCGGTTTAGCATATAAATGGGGGTGCGGTAGCCCCAAGACCCATCCTCTGCCCAGGTGGCAGGGCCATAATAATGGAGTATATGATTGGGAGGCCTTTCATCATCTTTCTAGTTGCCAATTTGCAAGGCACGGCGCTTTCTTTGAATTTTCCTATCTCCGTATATTTGAACTCCCAGATGTTCTCCTTCTGTAAGTGGAAGCAGGAAGAAAGATGGGCGGATAGTTCCCAGCACACATTATCCTGACCAGCCCGAAGGGACTGTGTAGGCTGTTCTCCCACATATCCAATATAGTCCACCTGGGGCCTGCCATTCCATGGCTGCACCTATGTTTTCCCATGCCTCCGGGAGATAAGAGAAGTTAGACAAGGGGTGAGGATTTGGCTCAGGGTGACCCGGGGACCCCCACCCTTGGGTTTCCCAGCTGGTTGAATTATAAAACTTTTGGCCCAGGCATGTTAAGTTTCCAACAGGGATGGTGAACTTTTCCCCCCATCGGGCAAGACAGTTCTTCCCAATGATTGAGGTTTTGAGGAGCCAAACCCCGATAGTAGAACGGGGGTATTTTGTTCCATCATAGGCTCGAGGGCATCTAATTCTCTGGTGTCCCACAGCCATTGATTCCCCATGTCAGTTCCCCCACATACATAGCATGAAGAGATCTTCAGAGCCTGGGCTATAGTCTATGCCAGGGCTGGAAACAAGTTCCTTGCTGTGACTGAAGTGGGAGGGGTATTACTTCTTATTTCCTCGTAGAAAGAGTGAAATACTTGGTGGGACTTGACTGGTTGGGCAGCGGTGACCCTCCTGAAATACAGCACAGTCCCTGGGTCTCTGCCTCTCCCATAAATTCGGATGCCAGTTTGAATGCCCTATTGCCGTTTGTAGTCTTCTAAATTAATGATAGTGAAATAAACAGGGTTACAGGCTTTTGATTGACAATCTGATGTAGCAGCCCCCTTGTGAAGGAGAGCTATTGAGTCCCTTTTCTTCCAAGTAGCCTAAGAAACAGCTCCAACTGGGACATAGAAACTCGGGTGCATAGGCACATAAACCATTTTCCTCACACATGTATTTGTCATTGAGTCGATATCTTCGCTCCCAATCTAAGCCCCCACATGGTATATCAAGAGTTCTTGGGCCCTCTAAGACAAGTGCCCACTTTTTCCATATACCGGATGCTTCTGGGCCAAGACCGATAACTGCACACCCATCAAACAGTACCAACACCAGATGCTTGGACATCAAACAGTACCGACACCAGACGCTTGGGGTTTGTGATTTGTGTCCAGCTGATCAAGGCCCCCTCTTCCTGGTAAGATCGGACTTCTAACAAATCTTCATTTGAGGAGTACTGTGGGTCAGAGCAAGCGTATTGACTTCCCCAATGGCAGATGGAACAGGTGGTCTTATTGTGTATGCGCGTCCCCAGGACCTCTCCATGGCATGAGAAATGGGTATGGTACGGTAGGGTCCAGGTGACTCCTTGGCCTGACCTGGCTATGCGAATACATGGGTCACATGATGAGAGATTCAGGCCTACAAATGGCGTCCAAGTTAAAAACCAATACCAACAAAACATCCTACCCACAAGAGAAAAGTGCGTGCTAACAGAAACCTCCGCCAATCCAATAGCAAGAAGTAAGGCAAAGATTGCAATAATAGTGAGAGACAAGGGGTGACAGTAAGAGGCAGATGTAGGAAACAAGGACAGTCTATTTATTTCACCGGCCTGGCGATCCCTCAAGCTTCTGCCGTGTGTAGATTAGTCAGCTTCCGGAGTGACTAAAGCAGGGCTGTAATCTCCCGTTGGGAGTCTCTGCTGTTGCAGAGCGCTTCTTCTGTATGGTCAGCTTACACGGCGTGTATGGATCAGGAATGCACTCCCAGTCCCAGATGCCAGCTTCACTCTGCTGTGGTGAATCCAGGGACCCACCTTGGCTACTTTCACTGCAGTAGGGGTGGACAAAATGACAGTGAACGGGCCCCTCCAAAGGGGTTTGAGTGGTTGGATGTTCCACTTTTACCCACACAGCATCTCCTGGTTCAAAGGAGTGAGCATCTGTGGTCAGACTCACAGGCAATTGCTCTTAACCCATCGGTGTAGAGTGGCTAGAGTAGAGCCCAGAGCCTGCATTTGCTGCCTTAGGGTTAAATTGCCTATCTCATTTAAATCTCCCCTTATCCCCTTAATAATTGGGGGAGGGCGCCCATAAAGGATTTCATAAGGGGAAAGCCTCATTTGCTTATTGGGGCTGCACCTCATTCTTAACAAGGCTATTAGCAACACCAGGTCCCCGTTTACTCAATTGTAGCTTCAAGGTTCTGTTCATTCGTTCCGCCTTTCCGGAGCTCTGGGGTCGGTATGCCATGTGTGTGACTTCAAGGTGATCTTTAGCCCCTTTGCCACCAGCTGTACCACCTCAGCCACGAACGCTGGCCCATTATCTGAACCCATAGTGATAGGATCCCAAATCGTGGGATAATTTCCTTAAGAGGAAGCCGGGCCACTTCATGTGCCTTTTCTGTTCGGAAAGGGAAGGCTTCCACCCAGCCTGGGAAAGTACACGCAAACACCAACAATATTTACAGTGCAGATTTCGCATTGCTCACATACCACCCGGGCGTTGCTGGAGAGCCGAGGGATGTAGAAACACCGCTTAACATTGTTTCAAGGGCTGTCCGGCCAATGTGAGTTTCCTGATGGAACTGCTTGACAAAGGCTGGAGCTAAGGCCTCAGGAATTGCTCCTCGGCCACCTTCAAATTTCCACCATCCACCTGGGAGGTCGTTGCCACTCTCAGTCTTAAACCAAGTACTTTCAAGGTGTGAGTGATGAGGGTCCCATTCTGCCGGAGGGTTAGGGAAGAGTGCGGCAGTTAAAGCCGCTGATTTTGCTCCTTTGGAAGCTGCTAGCTTTGCCTCTCGGTCTGTCTTTCGGTTTCCCTGTGCAGCCGTGGTGTCACCCCTTTGATGTCCCTGGAAGTGCATGACTGCCACATTTTTAGGAGCCTATACGGTGTCTTAAGAGTTTAAGGATTTCCTTACCATATTTTATGTCCTTTCCTCCTAGTTTATTAGACCTTTCTCCTTATATAAAGCCCCATGTACATGGGGAGCGGGGAAGGCATATTTGGAGCCTGTGTATATATTAACACATATCCCTGCCGCCAGTTGCAGAGCTCGGGTTAAAGCAATTAGCTCTGCCTTCTGTGCTGAAGTCCCCTTCGGCAGGGGCCTGGCTTCAATGACAGAGTTCAGGGTCACCACGGAATATCCTGCAAGATGCTCTCCCCTTTCTACAAAACTGCTACCGTCAGTGAAATACTCAGCATCGGGGTCTTTGAGCGTCTGATCCCTCAAGTCTGGTTGGCTGGAGACACCACATCTGTGACTTCAATGCAGTCACGGTCTGGCTGGCCTGGCCCGACAGGCAGTAAGGTTGCAGGCTTTAGGGTCTGTGCTACTTCTGGATGAATGCGTGGGTTCTCACCCAGCAGTCCCTGATATCTGACCATCCTGGCATTGGTGAGCCAGTACTGCCCATTGTAATCCACTAATGCCAATACAGAATGTGGCATCCAGACTGTCAATTCCTGTCCCATAGTTAACTTGTCAGCCTCACACACTGAAGGCTATGGCTGCTAGTGCCCGTAGGCAGGGGGCCAGCAGTCAAGTTGCTTGGAGAGATATGCCACCAGGCGATTCCATGAGCCCAACATCTGAGTCAGGACTCCCACTGCAATACCGGTACGCTCATGGACACACAGAAAGAAGGGCTTGGTCATGTCCGGGAGCCCTAAACCAGGCACATAAGTAAGGGCTGGCTTTATTTCCTCAAAGGCCTTTTGCTGTACTGACTCCCACATCAGGGGTTCCCTTTCTCCCCGCTTTGTAGCCTTATAGAGGGGTTTTGCCAGGTCTGAAAAGTTAGGTATCCAGATCCTACAGAAACCTGTAGCCCAAGAATCTCTCGAACCTGGCAGTTGGGTTGTCGGGGGCTGGGCCAGCTTTCTCACTGGGCTGAGCTGATGCTGCCTGTGAGACAGGTGGAAGCCTAGATATTTAACCCTTTCTTGACAGATCTGGACCTTTTTCCTCGAGACCTCATAACCCATTTTCCACAGGAGGGTAAGGAGCTGCTGAGTCCCTTCCATGCACCCCTCCCGGGACCTCCCAGCTAATAGCAAGTCATCCATGTACTGAAGCGGAATACAGTCATATAGATCCGCTGGGGAGGCTTTTAAGTCAGAGGCTAATGCAGTGCCAGATATGGTTGGGGAGTTTCTGAACCCCTGAGGTAACCTAGTCCAGGTTAATTGACCCTTGCCACCATTTTTAGGGTCCTCTCATTGGAAGGCAAAAATCAGTTGGCTCTGGGGGGGCAGGCAGATGCAGAAAAAGGCATTCTTGAGGTCCAAACAGGTGAAGAAGGTGGCTTCAGCAGGAATGAGCCCCGGGACCACTGGGTGTATGATGACAATCACCTGGTTTACTGCTCTTAGGTCCTGAACTGGCCAGTAGTCATCTGTGCCTGGGTTTTGGATAGGCAGAGGGGTATGTTCCAAGGTGACTGGCATGGCCTGAGGGCCCCATACTTTAAGTCTTTCCATGTGCTTTTGAATCCCGAGATGTGCCTTGCAAGGGATGAAATGCTGTCTCTGGCTGGTGGGCTCTGCCCCGGGCGTTAATTCTACCACAGGGGTTATGTTTCTCGCCAGGCCTGGTGGGCTGTCTGCAGCCCACACCTCTGGGACCTTAAAGGGAAGCTCAGGCACCAGCTGCGGCTTTTCCTTGAGACTAGAGATATGCTATTCCTCCCCCTGGGGAATTGTGAGAGTCATCATCTTTGCCTCTGTTTTCGGAGGGTCAGAGTAGCCTGTCCCTGGGAGTTGAAAAGTGATCTGGGCCGCAGCTTTCCCAGGAGGTCACGGCCTATTAGAGCCACAGGGCAGTCAGAAAGTACAGGAATTCATGGATGACTTCGTGGCCACCTAAATTGCATCAACGAGGTAACAGGAAGGGACAATGTATCCGTACCTGGGCCCACGATGGTGGCTTGTCTCCGTGAGAGGGGTTCCATGGGTTGGGTCACTACTGAGTGTTCTGCTCCAGTATCTACCATAAAGTCAATGGGTCACCCGCCACCTTCATTCTGACCTTGGGCTCCCTGGGGGCTAACAAAACAGAGCCCGGTCTGTCCTAGTCCTCCTCACAGTCCTCCATGGCGGCTAGCCCCACATTCTTGGGGTCCCCATGAGACTGTGGGGCCAGTTGGTATCGGCCCTGGACCACGTGACCTCTTTTTTTCTGCTTGGGGTCTTGCTGAGAATTGTCTGGTCGCTGGGGGCACTCACTTTTCCAGTGGCCCGCCTGACGGCACAAAGCACACTGATTCCAGTCTAGTTTTGACCTGGGGCGAGACCCTCCTCCCTGCCGCTCCCCTTTCTGGCTTTGGCCCTTTCCCTGCAGCGCATTCTTCCGGGGGTATCTTGACTGCTTCTCCAGGGCAGCAGCTAACACGTCTGCCTATTTCTGCATCTTTCGGCGTTCTTCCTTCAGTGCCGCCTGGTCACAGTTAACAAACACCTGCGCTGCTACCTCTAGCAACTGACTGATATTCATGCCAGTGAAGCCTAGTTTCTGCAGCTTGCGCCGAACATCTCCCTGGGCCTGACCTATGCAAGCTGCATTAATCATCCACGGGTTGGTGGGTGCTTCTAGATCAAAGGGAGTGTAGAGACAAAATGCCTTACATAATCTCTCATAAAATTGGCTCGGGCTCTCCTTGGGCCCTTGGAACACTTCTGATGTTTTACTCATATTTATGGCCTTCTCCCCCTCCCTCTTCTTTATGCCATTTAGAAGGGCTTCTTGATATTGCTCAATCCTTGTAAGCCTTCCATCTATACTTATGTCATTTGGGTCCCACTTGGGGTCTTTTCCAGGGAAGTGAGTCTAAGCATAGGCCTGGGGGTCTAGTGTCCCAGCCGGGGCATTTTCTTCTAACCATTTTATGGCTGTCTGAATAATTCAGCTACACTCCTCTGTATTACAGAAAGTCAAAAGAAGTCGGAGGCAGTCCTTCCAGGTGGGTTGTGGGTCTGAATTATGGACTGCACTAAGTCAATCATAGCCAGGGGCTTCTCCGTAGAGGAGGGGTGTGGTGCTTCCGGTTCAGGAGATCCATAGTGGTAAAGGGCTGGTGTATGTGAACACGCTGGCCTCCTTGGATCCAGCCTTCCTGAGCACAATAGAAGGGTCCCCTAGTTTCCCTCAGTGGCATCTGTAGGGCTCCCCGGTGTGGCTGTGGGGGAGGGGCTGCCGTTCAGGAGGTGGATGCAGAGTTAAGACTAGAGGCAGGGGGAGTCAGCCACACTTGGGGAGGTCGGTGGTGCTAGGGGTGGTGAGGCCTTGGGGCTGGGGGCAGACTCCGATGAGGTTTCTGCAATTAGGGCTGCTGGAGGCACAGGTGGCAGTGATGGGCACAGTGGGACATCCGGTGGCAGGGTTTCTTCAGGTTCTCCTGACAGTATGGGGTTTTAAGTCTCTGGCCAGTATTTGGTATTTGGAGGAAGCTGTGAGGCGAGCCATCATTTCTTTACAGCTCTCTTCAATACAGACATTAAGACAAGGAGGCCGGGACAGGACCAGGTCTTGCCAACAGTCAATTAAGGAAATTGGTCAGGGTGGCCTGGGTCCCCTCCAATGACCCTGAACACTCAGCCAACTAGTTCCTTATCAAGTGACCCCTCAGAGGCCAGCCCACCCCAAACAATGGCCAATCAATTTCATAGAATGTCCTGAGCTTTTTAGGAGTTCATTTTATACCATAATTTCCTGAATATCCCTTTTTGAAATTCCTCAACTGCCTTAAGCCATATGAGGTGGCCATGGAACCTCAGATTGGGACTCAACCCTCACTTCGGCCCCTGGTCTGGTTGGAACCCTCCCATTGTCTGTCTCAGTCACACCTCGACACGACTCCAGCCCACCGCCCGACATCCAGCGCCACAGAGTTGCAGCTTCGCTCCTCTTCCCTTGTGGACTTACAGGTGCAACTCTGGGAGGTGATCTGGCTCCCCTTCTGCCTCTCAAGGGCAGGTCTACCAAAACGAACCCGGGTTCTTACCAGTCAGATGGGTGGTGCACCTTAAGCTGGTCCTGGGCCTCAGGGGTTCCATTAGCGCACATAGGGCCCTCACCCCGGCACTCTGGGAAGGCTAGTCCCCTATGGATCAACAGGTCCACTGGCGCCAGGCAAGGTCACTTCTCCCAGTGATCCGACAATCCGAGGCTTGTACCCTGGTGGCAAGGGAGGTGGAAATGCAGCATCTCCAAATCCCCCACAAGCCCCCAAACAATGTAGCAGGATTCCATACACAGAGAGTCGTGACACTGAGACTTTTCTTTCCAGGAAGCAACTTTGATTCGTGCCGGCACCGCTCAGTTGGGTTCGTACCCAAAGAATTGAGCGGCCCACATCACATGGCATAGTTTTTTTTTAAATACATTTTCTATTTCTTTGTCTCCCATATATGGTAACACACATAAACATGCAGTCTAACTGAGCTGTCTCAGTTTACAAGGTCACGGGAGCTATAGGCACCTGGGCACACATCCAGGTGACCTTTAAGTCTTCTCTCCTCTTTTTCTCTCTCCTTAGGGAAGGGTCCCTACCACAGCAGCAGGGAAAGTGCCTCTCAGAACACTCGGATCACACTGGTACCAAACACATGGACTCTCTCTGCACTTCCAGCCCCGTGGATGGCCTGCAAGTGGTGTTTCCTGGGTACAAATGAGGCATCCAGCTGGTGCTCCTTACATGTTACCAGAACAAATCCCACCCCCTCCTTGTCCCTGAGGAGGCCATCCATTCCTTCCTGAAGCAATCCCCTATCTGACGGGGAGAGCTATCGGCTCCAGGGGGCCAAGGTAAGTTGAGAGTGAAATGTTTTTTGGAGAGCCTAAAGAGACATGTGAGTGTATCATTTTATTTCCTGGTTACATTTCAACAATAGAGTGAATGGCTACAATTGTCATCCATTTCCCCCAACAATTCTGCCCTTTCTCTTCTCCAGGTCTCTCAGTTCTCTCCGTTTCTGGGCCTTCAGGTCACGAGGATCAGTCTCTGATGTGGGACAAGGATACAGCCACCCCGCCCAGGCAACTGGTGGCAAAATATGAGAGGAGAACAGCAGAAAGGTGGAGCCAACTGTGGGAGAACCACACTTCCAGAGCCCAAAAAGGGCAAAAACATCACACAAGAGCTCTTAAGAATAGTGGGCTGGATTCTAAAACTGGGCCCCAAACACCTGGGGAGGTAGTTGCTATTCAATAGGGAATATTCCATGCACAAGGAAAAGAGGAGAAAAGAGGAGAGAGAAAGAGGAGGAGAAAGAGGAGAGCCAGGGAGGTGGCCAGTGGGGGTGGGGAAGAAGTAGCACCAAACAACACACAGACTGAAGTGTCTCTGAAGCACCACAACCACCCCCAGAGAGCCTCTAGCCACTGCCCACAGCCCCAGGCTTTCTCAGGGACATGTCAGTCACCCAACAACCCCCATGTTGGGCTCAGGGAAGCACCCCTATCAACTGGGTTTGGGCAACTTTCTCCAAAGCTCTTGGGGAAGGACTAGCTCCTTCCTGAGTTTGGTGATGTGGGTCTGGAGACAAACAGGGGTCAAATCCTGATGCTATTACTGTGTGATCCTGGGCATGTCACTTAACCCCTCTGGTCTCAGTTACAGCTATGTTAACATCTCTGGCTTCGGTGAAGATTAGACACAGTACATGTAATGTGCCTGGCCCTTGGTGGGAACTTAACAGAGTAAGCCATTGTCGTTGCCATCACTATTAACTATTCTTACCAACCCACATGCTTTAAAGCATGGGCTGTAGAGGGTGCACTCCTCTGAAGCACGATACCACAACCTCCCATAGCCTGGGTGACCTTGCCCAGGCCAACGCGTCCAGATGCAGGAAAGGATACAGCATGTCTAGGGGCGGCTGGGCTGAGGAGGTGCTGGGGGACAGGCCCTCCAAGGATACCTGCAAGGTCTGGGCCGTGCTCTCATCAGCCAGGAGGCCCATGCTCTGGACCTGGAGCAAGAAGAGGGCAGGCAAAACAGGCCTTCTCAGGGCCTACCCCATCAGGACCTCTCTACCCGCCGCCCTCTGCACTCCTGACCTCCCTCTGGCTGTGGCCAGAGGGCCCCTCCTCCACAAAGAAGATGGTGTGGAGGGTCTAGCCTTACAGAGGCTACATCGAATCCCCTTCCAACCCACCTGCTGGAAGAAGCCACGCAGAGCCTGGAGTGTGGTATTCGACAGGGTAGAGCGGTCAGCCAAAGCTGTGCCTTGCAGAACATGACCCACCTCCTCACGAGAAAGGACACTGCTGCTCTGGAACCGCACAAACTAGACCAGGGAGAGAAGCCCCAAACCCACAGTGATTTGGGATCTCCTTCATTCACAGACATTTCCCATGTCCCGACTGTGACTGGCCCTGGGCTGGGCGTACAGATCTGGAGCCCACAGAACCCCCCTGCCCTCAGGAGCTCAGACTTGGTGGGCAGGGGTGAGGTTGTGTCCAGGAAAGTGGAATACATGAGGCAGAATATGAAACCCTGAGAGCGCTGGCCCTGCTGACCCCTTCAGTCCCCTTCCCCTCACCCCCTGGCCGTGCACCCCACACTCATGGTCAAAATGGACTATGGCAGTTCCCCAAACACACCGCCATGTGCTCACAGCCCTGCTATTCTCACTTGAGATACTCTTCCTTCTCTCTGCCTCAGCTAAAATGTTACCTTCCTGCTGAATGTTCTTTCATTTTATTAAAGAAATATAGGCATTAACTGAGTACTTTACTACATTCTTACCTCTCCCTCCCAGCTCTGGCAGAAACAATTACAGTGGGCCCTTACACAACACGAGAGTGAAATGCATGGGTCCACTAATAACACAGATTATTTCTGATAAATACTGCACTGTACTTATTATTTTATTAACATTTTCTTTTTCTAGCTTACTTTATCTAAGAGTCACCTTAAGGTGGTGACTGAGCGGCCATTTTGCTGTAGGTGGGGGACCGACGACCCCCACCCCCCTCACCTGCAGACCTGGAAGGTCCCGTGCCAGTTTGAAAACAGCCAATCATGAAGCTCCAGCTTCCCATCACCCTGACAGACAAGGCAACCTATTCCATCCTGCCACGTCCCTGAAATGCCCTTATTTGATAGTCTGCCCTCCCAAGGTCAAACCCAGAACCTCCTCACCCATAACCCCCCCGCCCCCACAACCCCTCGCCTATCAGGCGCGACTTCCCACTCCCAGGGTCATGGGACCTTGCCAAGGAATCGCAGATCCCAATAAAGGCTTTCTTGGCTCCATAACCTGGTCTCTTCCTTTCCTCCCATCTCTGCCTCCATCTATTAAATCTTACACCTTATTGTAAAAATACAATATTTAGTACATGTAACATACAAAATATGTGTTCACTGACTGTTTATGTTATCAGTAAGGCTTCCAGTCAACAGTGGGCTATTAGTAGTTAGTTTTGGGGGAGTCAAAGTTATATTCAAATTTCCAACTGTGTGGGGATCAGCACCCCTAACCCCCACATTATTCAAGGGTCAACTGTACTTTTCTCTGTGTTCCCACACCAACCACTGATTTATTCATTGACCCGCCTTTACTATCACCGACAGGTGCACTGCTTTGTTGTTTATTCAGTGGCTGCTTACCGCCAGGCTCTTAGCACACCTACTCTGCCACTAATAACATCAGGTTTTAACTATTAGTTT
The DNA here is from genome assembly GCF_006229205.1 of Suricata suricatta. Lineage (NCBI taxonomy): Eukaryota > Metazoa > Chordata > Mammalia > Carnivora > Herpestidae > Suricata > Suricata suricatta. The sequence continues at coordinate 6,535,591 of NC_043709.1, forward strand.
CCTGTCTATCTCCTTCTCTAGACTGAGAGACCCTTAAAAGGCAGAACATCTGGCTCAGTAACATCTTTGGTCCCTAGCACAGGATCTGGGTGCAGCAGGCAGGCCCTGGCCAATGATCCATGTGCAAATGAATTAGGAGTATCTGGGTCTTTTTGGGGTAAGAAGTGTGGGTGTCTGAGGAATTCTCTGAGCAGGCCTCTTGTAGGCTGAAGGCCCACCCAACCCCTCTACCTTCTACCCCTCTATCAGGCCTCTTCAGGACCACCTAGCTCATCACATTCTTCAGACCACGAGACCATCCATTCTGTACTTACCAGGGTCAGGAGCCTCAAGATCTCAGGTCTGAGGAAGGAACTCTCTCCAGCATCCAGGAGGGTAAACAGCAAAAACCGATTCCAGGGCTGGGAGACCACATGGGATGCTACGGGAAACAGCAGTTACCCTAGGTTGTTACTGCTACTTTCCCATAGACCTTGAAACACTGCGGAAGAGGACTTTCTCTGATTGGCTCAAACAAGGGTTGCCCAGCTAGAGGCAGGGCATTGGACAAACTGACCTGAGCACAGGAAGTTTTTCTTCCTCGTTGTTCTATCCATCTATGCTACCTGGCTCAGGGAAATCACATGTCCCACTATTGTGGGAAGCAGGCAGTAGGAAGGGCTCTGCCATTTAAGAGCTTTTGACCTTGGTTGGGCAAATTCTTGATCTCTCTGAACTACAATGTCCTCATCCGTATCATGGGCATGGCAATGCCCTTGCAGTGTTATGAAAAGAATTAAACAAAATGAGTGTGAATCAAAGAACAGAGGTTGGAAGTCTAGGACAGGAGGGTGGTGGGGCTGGCTGCCCCTATGAGAACATCAGAGAACAGGGAGGGCTTCTACCGATGTCTGGGCTCCGGGCCTGCAGGTAGTCAAGCAAGGCTTCCAGACAGCCAACACAGGCGGAGGACAACAGAGGGTCCTTCTGCAAACAAACAAACAAAACCCCACACAAGTTCATGTCAGGTTTGGCCACCAATGAGTTTTGGTGTCAATCAAAAAAGAAACATTTGGTTTTCAGAATAACTTGGATTTCAGAATTTCAGATTTGGGATTGTAGCCCTGTAGATAATCAAGGAATGTTTGTTGGTTTCATGTCTAACCCACACACACACAGGGCTTATACTGATGGTACACCTATGTTCTGCCTACATTCAAGAGGCTGTTTCAGAATAGGAGATAAGCCCTGGGTCCCATTAAGAGATTCATAAATTACAGACTCTGTAAGAACCTCACAGTTTATCTATGACAGTAAATTTCAACTTTTTTAAAGCAGAACCTTTCATCAAGCAAAATTTTATGCTCTAATAAGCATACCAAAAGATCTCTCTGCCATCAGTCATTAGGGAAATGCAAATAGGTACCACTACACACCCACCAATAGCTAAAATTATAAAGATTGATAGTATCGTGTTGGCCAGAATGTGGAGCAACTAGAACTCTCTTATAGTTCTGGCAGGAAAGTAAAATGGTGCAGCTATTTTGGAAAACAATTTGATGCTTTCTTATAAAGTAAACATGTACTTACCATATGTGCGAGGCAGATTTTTCAGACTGTCCCATGACCTTCGCTCCCAGAAGCTACTCCTGGGATTATGTCACATTAGATGGCAAAATGGAGACTGTTGGGGCCCAATCTAATCATACCAACCCTTGAAACACAGTGTTCTCTGGCTGGTGGCAGAAGAACCAGAGAGCCTGGAAGTGTGAGAAGGACTCAGCATGCATTGCTGCTTTGAAGATAGAGGGGCCTGGTGAGAAAGAATGTGGGCCGAGAGCCGGAAGAGGCCCTTGCGGAACAAGTGGATTTCTTCCAAGATCCCCGAGATAAGCACCCAGCCTGGCCAACACCTTGATTTCAGCCTTGTGAGACTCTAAGCAAAGAACTTGCTCAAACCCACTCAGACTTCTGACATATGACAAACGGTGTGGTGTTAGGCCATTAAGTTTGTGATAACTTGTTACACACATTAGAAAACAAATATGTCATCTGACCCAGCCATTCCACTCTCTATTTCTATTTATGAGAGAAATAAATCTATATGTCCACACAAAGACTTGTACTTCTGAATTAAGGACAACTTTATGCATAATAGCCAAAAATCTGGAAGTCCCGAATCAGTAGGTAATGGGTAAACAACTGCGGTACGGCATGTAGTGGACCACCACTCACCAGTAAAAAGAAATGAAGTACTGACATACGACAGTATGAATGACTCTCAGAAGCATTAAGCTAAGTGACAGGAGCTAGCCACACATGACCACATATTGTATGATTTCATTTCTAGGAATTCTAGAAATGGCTAAACTACAGTGACAGAAAGCTGATCAGTGGGGACAGGGAAGGGGGGAAGAGATTAACTACAAAGGGTCACAAGGGAACTTTCTAGGGCGATGGAAATGTTCTATGTCATGATTGTGGTGGTGTTTATGAAACTATATTTTTGTCAAAACTCATTTGATTGGACACTTATAATCAATGAATTTTATTGCATGTAAGTTATAAAAAAATGGATTTTTTAAAATGTAAAAACAGAAAGCTATGCTGTCTTCATACTGTTCTTTGGAAGGCAGCGATGTGGTGGTTAAGAGCATGGGACAACTTGGGTTTGCATCCGTGCTTAGTCACTTACCATCCTGTGACCCTGGCTAAGGTCACTTACACTTGCTGAGTGGGAATTAAAAAATGATCCGGGTTGTTGAGAGGGTTGAAGAAGAAATGGGTACAGAGTGCTCAGCCAGTGCTTGCCACAGAGTACACACTGAATACAGGGTGAGAACATCCTCATGAAATGTACAACAGGAGAAATACTCCCCGCACCCCTCACCCCGCTTTAAAAACCCCTAGGTTTTCTCCACAGAACTCCTAAGACCTCCAAGGAACACAGCTTGAGTGCTTGAGCTATTCACTCACCTCATTTTACAGTTGAGAAAATGAGGCCCAGAGAGAAAATGCTTGACCTGAGGACACCTGAACGTATCAGAAGGCGGCAGATCTAGAACCAAACCCAAGGCCTTCTGCCCTTTCTCCTTCTCCAACCTAAAATTAACTCTTAACCAGTGACCATTTCTAGCCTCTTCCTAGGTCCCCAAGCCCATAGAGCCGTGGGCCAGCATGCCCCTGTTCACAAGATGCACTTCCTGAGAGACACTGAAAGGACATGAATTTTGTAACCAAAAGGACTTAGGTTTAAATCCTGACCTAAAAGTGTATGAACGTAGGCAAGTTACTTAACATCTCTGGGATTCTGTTTCCTTTTCTATAAAGCTGAGATGATAATTCTACCTTATAGAGGAGTTATGATGAATAAATAACATGTCGGGGTGCTTGGGTGGCTCAGTCGATTAAGCGTCCAACTTTAGTTCATATCATGATCTCACGGTTTGTGAGTTCAAGCCCCACATTGGGCTCTGTGCTGACAGCTCAGAGCCTGGAGCCTGTTTCAGATTCTGTACCTCCCTCTCTCTCTGCCCCTCCGCAGTTTGTGCTGTTTCTCTTCTCTCAAAAATAAATAAACATAAAATAATTTTAAATAAATAATGTACGTCAAGTGTTTGTGCAGTTGTGCACTCAGTAAATGTCTTCTCCCTTCCTCCCCACCTCCCGCTCTCCTAGAACCTTAACTTGACATAAACCTCTGCTCTTGTAGGAATAATCCCGGAGATCAAAGCCTCACATCTTGTAAAACTAATTTTAGCTCACGATTTCCAATCTGGTAACAACATTCCTCTACTCCCACCCCAATCACAAAGCCAAGTCTAAGCACAAAGATAATTGTTTCTTCTCTGCTCAGACACACCCTTACCCCTCCCCAAATCTCCCCAGGGATGGAGTAACTGGAATGGAATCCAGCAGGAGTTCTTGCTGGGTTTCTGCTTGGAGACCCCCAGCTACAAGGCACTCTTATTCTTCCCAAGTCGGCCTGCTCTACTGTTAGACAGCCCTGGCCACTAGAAAGGGCCCCCCCCCCCACCTGTCTTCTTGCAGTTCCACCTGCTGGCCAAGGTCTGCATCTCCAAAGAAACCCCGAACAAACCTACTGTATGTATTTCTACTCTGGAGACATTCAGAGATTTATAGTCCTGTGGCTCCTCCGAGAAGTAAAAAGGGACGTTTGGCCTGGCTTCTCCCTACTCCAATGCCATACAAGTCACTCCGGTTACCATAGCACTTCTGCAGACCCTGTCCCCTCCCCCGCCCCCACTGCTATTAACCTGCCCTTTTTCCCCCACGTGACCCAGCATGGTGAAGCCTGGACATTGCCTCCATCCTCACTATAACCAACATTTTTCTGGGCTGTGCTCCACTCCTGAGGGAATGGAGGCTATTCTCATAGGCCCAAATTGCTTAATGCTGGAAGATTCTTTTTATTTTGCAGATAGAAAAATCAAGGATCAGTAAGAGGAATTGACTTGCTAAACTCCTTCAGAGTTAGGAGCCGGGCAGGGACTATGATCCAGATCACTATGATTCTGACCAGTACACCTTCCACAGCGGCACTGAGCCACCTCATCTCAGACAGCTGAAGATTCTGCACACTCTGCCCAGCACTCAATTGTTGGTGCTGATGTTACATGGCTGCCTTGGACCAGAGAGGCCAGGGAGGACTAGCACCCAGTGCCCAACTTAGGTCTTACTGTCATTTTTTCCCTCTTGATACTGCTTTTTTTTTTTTTTAAATAACAGCTTTAATGAGATATAGTTCATAAACCATAAAATTAATCTTTTTAAGGGTATAGATCAGGGTGCCTGGGTGCCTCAGTCAGTAAAGCATCCAGCTTTGGCTTGGGTCATGATTTCGTGATTCGTGGGTGTGAGCCCCACGTTGGGCTCTCTGCTGACAGCTCAGAGCCTGAAGCCTACTTTGGATTCTTTGTCTCCCTCTCTCTCGGCCCCTCCCCTGTTTGCTCACAGACCGTGAGATCAGGACCTGAGCCAGAACCAACAGTCAGACACTTAACTGACTGAGCCACTTAGGCACCCCTAAATCAGTAGTTCTAGCGTATTCACAGAGTTGTACAGCTATTTAATTCCAGAATATTTTCATCATCCCCAAAAGAAACCCCGTACTCATTAATAGTTCCTCCCCATTCCCTGACCTCCAACCCCAGTCCTAAGCAACCACTAATCTTTCTATCTCTATGGATTTGCTTATTCTGGACATTCCATCCAAATGAAATCATGTATTATGTGTTCTTTTACATCTGGCTTCCTTCACTGAGCAAGTTTTCAGGGTTCACCCGCACTGTACCATGTGAGTGCTTCATTACCTTTTATGGCCATATAGTATTCAATTGTACGTGTATATAATTTGTTGGTCCATTCGTCAGCTGGGGAGCATTGGGGTTGTTTGTACTTGGAACTATTATGAATTGTAGTGCCAGGAACCTGTGTGTGTCAGTTTTTGTGTAGACACGCTCTTTCAATCTCCTCGGGCAGACACCTGGGAGTCGCCTTGTTCGGGCATACAGGAATTCTGTGTTTAGCTTTTTGAAGTACTTCCAGGCTGTTTTCCAAAGTAGTTGCACCATTTTGCATCCCCACCCCAACAACGTGTAAGGGCTCCACTTACTCCACACTCTTGCCAACATTTGATATAATCTGCTTTTTTTATTTTAGTTACCTCAGTGGGTGTGAAATGGGCGTCAGTGTCATTTACTTGCGTCACTGCAACAAGCGCTTGCTCAACAGTCCACTTGCCTTCAGGCTTTCTCCTCCCACCCCTCTTCCCTACTGTGGTTGCCGGTGACCTTTCAGAAACTCAGTTTGATAGAAGCCCTTCAAGGCTCCCCATGGCACCTCTTAGCCTGGCACATATGGTACTGACTAGTCTGGCCCCTGCCCAGCTCCTCAGTGTCATCTTCTGCTTCTTGCCGCCCCTCAACCCTGCCTCTCCCGTGCGCATCCAGATTACCGCCTTTGCTCATGGTGCCCTCCATGCCTGGAATGCCCTTCCCTCTACCTCTCCCTAGACACTGTTCGAGGCTGAATTCAAATGCCACCTTCTCTGTGAGGCCTCCTCTGACGGCCCCCTCTCCCCCAAGCAGCAAAAGTTTTTGCCTAAAAGAAATGTATAGTTTTGCGGAAGACAGATATGCAGACCACTGACCATATAATAAAATATGATAAATGCAATCCTCATTACAGGGCTGAATAAACAATTCTGGGAGCTCAGGAGAGAGAGAGAGGCAGAGAGAGAGGCAGAGAGAGAGAGAGAGAGAGAGAGAGAGAGAGAGAGACCTCCTCTATTCTTGGATTGCTATGGATTAATATTTGCTGAATGTATGAATGATTGAACAAATAAAGAACTATTTTTAAACAAACCTATGGAAGAGTCTGAAGGCGGCTTAGCTCCACTTGTGAAGGAAAGACAGAGAAACAAAATGACTCTTCCATATACTTCCTTACGTTAAGGGCAGTGGCAGAAAGGTCATTATGGCTGAAAGCAGAAGGCCAGGGAATTTCCCAGGAGCGTGTCAGTGAGAGAAATGAGAAAGGGGAAACTTGGTCCTGCTCCTCAGGCAGTCATAGGGACAGTGGCTATGAGGCTGAGCGACTCCTCGCCAACACTTTCCTACAACCAGCACCGGCCCAGGACCCTCTTCATGAAGAATTCCTGAGTGACTCCAGGTGGTTCTTCTTCCCAGGGACTGCTGAGGACAGTCCAAAATTTCCAGAGAGACAGACACTGTATTATTCTACTTACATGAGCTACCTGGAAGAATCAAATAGTCGAATAGAGACAGAAAGCAGAAAGGTGGCTGTCAAGGGATGGGGAGAGGGGACAATGGAGAGTTACTGTTTAGTGTGGACAGAATTTTAGTTCAACAAGACAGATGAAAACGTTCTGGAGAGGGAAGATGGTAGTGTTTGTACAACAGTGTAAATGTACTTACTGCCACAGAATTGTAACTTAAAAATGATCAAAATGGTTACTTTTGTGATGTATATTTTACCATGATTTTAAAAAAGAAAAGGGAAAAAGATTAAAAAAAAAAAAAAAACCCACCAGGGGTGCCTGGGTGGCTCTGTCAGTTAAGTGCCTGACTTTGGCTCAGGTCATGATCTTGCAGTTCCTAAGTTTGAGGCCCGCATCGGGCTCTGTCCTGACAGCTCAGAGCCTGAAGCCTGCTTTGGATTCTGAGTTTCCAGCTCTTTCTACCCCTCCCTGGCTCACGCTCTGTCTCTCTCTCAAAAATAAACATTAAAGAATTTTTTTTTAAAGAAAAGAATACACAATAAGCTTCTTAAATGAGAAAAAAGTTCTGGGGATTCAAGGGTGGGAAACAGGCAACAAGGCTGGGAACAGGGAACCTTTTCTGACAGCCAGCTCTACACTAACCCCATACTAGGCTATCAGTTACACCCCATCCCCCCACAATGCAGTGTGTCCCTTTAGCCCAGAACTGACCACACTGTGTTATCACTTCTTGTCTACACAGCAGTTCCCCACCAGATGTTAACTCCTCAAAGGCAGGCACCTAACATATCTCCACACCCACCACCCTTCACGGCATGTGATGGCTGGAAAACAATGATCTCCAAAGTCCTCTAAGCTGTGAGACACAAATCCCTCTGGGGCACACATCTACTGTTTCGGCTTATACAAAATTCACTTCTCCTTTTTCTGCAAACAGTTTTCTTTTGTGGAACCATCCCTCTTTTGTGTTCAGTCTACATGGGTAATGGAGAGCTGACCGCATGCCCCAGCCTCCGGGAGAGGGTATTGACCCAAGCCAGCTCAGCCGAAGCATCCCATGGTCCAGCCACAGTGATTGGCACATTACCCAAGCCAGACTAATGAGATTCAGTTCTGAGGGCTGCTGGGAAAGAGGAAGTCTCTTGCTTCTGGAAGGATATGAGCCAGGTGCTGCTGTTGGTCATTCTACCATCCCATGAAACAAACCTGACAGAGAGAAATACAGAACCAAAACGTGGAGACAGAGCTCTGACGCCACTGTCTGGGCCCCTGGGATCCAACTGTACCTAAAGCCAGTACTGAGCCCTGACTTTCTCAGTTATGAGCCATTTTGTGTTTCATTTCTGTCACCATAACTTTCAAGTCCCAATCAATCCACCCTCCAATCCTGGAGGAAACACCAGGTCATTGCCAGGCAGCCACCCTGCTGCCTGCTGTTGTTTTGGGAGAAGCAGACTCCACTGCCAGAGTCCACTTGGCAAGGGCCTTACCTGCACCAAGAGGTTCTGCAGTCCGATGACCAGGGACAACACTTGTGATGTTCTCAGTGGGGCAAGGACAGTGTCCTCAGGGGCCGGTGGTGGCTGGGCCCCTGAGGGCACCAGGGTCACAAGGGCAGAAGAGAAGCTTTGCCGCAGGGCTGTCCGTAAGAAGCGTAAGATGGCAGCTGAAAGCAAGAAACCCCTTAATCAGTTCCTGCCTCCTTCCCCACCTTCCACCTAGCTCTGTCACAGCGGGGAAGACAGTGGAGATAATAATGGGGTGACCATCGGCTAGTCTGGGAGGGGTGGTCCCTTCTCACAGTCTAAGTGAAAAGCTCATCTTCTACTCCAGGCCCTGGGGCCATACCTGAGAGCAGCGTGGCCTTTTTCTTCGGAAAGCTGAGGACCTTCAGTACTTGGTCCAGTTCCACAGACAGTGTCTGGTGAACCTGGTAGGGCAAGAGGTAAAGGGGTGACTCCCACATTCCGGCAGTTTGAGCAGAAAACAACCAGTCCCAATGTCTCTTCTATGTACCCACACATACCCGCTGCATGAAGAGGGACAAAGGAGGCCACACAGTCTTGTGAGTCTACCAGTCCTGGATTCAGGAATGTGAGGAGGTGAATTAAGCCTGTACACAGAGAATCCTTCTGCTCCCAAATCTCCTCCATTGTCAAGGAACTCCTCCACCAGGGAGCCTTCTCAGTCTCATCTGTGATTCAGTTGCCACCTCAGCCCACCATCCAACTAACTTAGATCTAGAGTCAGACATCCCAGAATCAAAATCCTGGCTCTGCTACTAGCTAGCCGGGTGGCCAAAGGGAAGTCACTGCACCTCTCCCAGGCTGCCTTACTTCCTTCATGTATGAAATGGGAATAATGCCACTTGCTCTCACCCCCTCCAGAACTATTCTGAAGGATAGCTGAGGATCAGCATTGGTGAAGGTGCTCTTTAAAGTCAAAGCAACATCCAAACCGATGGGTTAGCTAGAATGGCAGGTTCAAAGCTGAGTCTGGCTCTGCTCTCCTCACCCAGAACACTGCTGCTTCAAGGCAGGGATTACGTCTCCTCTACTTGGATTTATCCCAGTCTGGCACAAAGTTCCTCAAAAATGCTTGTTGGCTGAGGGAACAGCACGTTCTAGGCAGAAGAACCAACTTGTACAAAGGTATTGAAATAACAGACCAATGTAATATATTAATAGAGGAAACTGTGTGGGAGTTATTTAGGAACTCTGTGCTATCCATTTTTCGTAACACCTAAAACTGTCTTAGAAATAAAGACTATTAAAAATCAATCAGAAACCAACCATCGGTAGTATGGGGATGTGAAAAAGCAGAGCTGATCTGAAGAAGAGCCAACAGTCGGTCAAAGGACAGAGGAGGAGGGTGGAGTGGCCGCAAGTAAGGCTGCAGGAGAGCCAGGGGAGCAAGGGCTCAGCGGCCATGTGGAGAACGGAAAAGCTTCTGGAGGAGTATGGGCTGTGGAGGCCAGACAGACTGGCTGCAGGGACAGAAGATATGAAGGAGGGTCAGGCCAGGGCCCGGAGACTGAAGAGGCCACATTAGTGGTGAGGACGAACCATGAGGAATGAGCGACGGCAGTGGGGAGGGCTTAGAGAGGAGGCGGTTAGTAGGTAATTGGCTGGGTGTGAGCTGAGAACCAGGGCAGAGTCAGGCACGCGGTGTAGACTCCCACCCAGGGAAGTGACTGCAGGGGCCAGGGTGGGCCCAAGAGCCTCACAAAGAAAAGTAGAAAAGGTTCCTATCCTAAATCAACGCCACAGGCAACAACCAAAAGACCTGTTATAGAATAGATCTGCCACAGCCTGTGGCCACCTTAGAGGCCAAACTTTAAAAATGACTTCAGGGGTTCCTGGGTGGCTCAGTCAATTAAGTGTCTGACTCTTTATTTTGGCCCAGATCACGATCTCACAGTTCATGAGTTCAAATCCTGTGTGGTGCTCCATGCTGACAGTGCAGTACCTGCTTGGGATTCTGTCTTCCTCCTTTCTGTCCCTCCCGTTTGCTTTCTCTCTCTCTGTCTCTCTCTTTAAATAAACAAATATTTAAAAATTTTTAAATAAAAATGACTTCACAAATGAGTGTGTGCCTGACACTACACTGGCACAGGGCTGGGCACCGGGAGAAGTCAAACGCTAGAAGATGGTTTCTACCCACAAGGAGCAGCCAAGCTTAGGGAGGAGACACCAGAATGTGGAGCAGCCCTCAGAGGAGCTCATGCAGGGCACTGTGAAGACAAGGCCCTATACAGGGGGGCAGGGAGGGACTGAGAGGAAGGGAGATGTTCTGTGGGTACGTCCACTGCCCCCCTGTTCCCTGCATTCCCTTCTCCAAAATCACAACAACAGCTTACTTGTGTCTGGCACATAGTGCTTACCATTCAGCACTACAAGGCCACAGTCTGGCTTCTGCCCTTCTGTGCGATCTGACGGTCACTCCTCACATTCTAATCACAGTCACTCGTCACTCTCCAAACATGTACACTATGTCCTAAATTTGTGCGGCTTCCCGTCTTTGCTCATATTGTTCTCTTTACCTAGAATGCCTTTCCCTGCTATCTTTGCCTGGCACAACTGTACTTACCCTTCAAGGCTTCGCTTAAAGAGTACAATGTAAGTTTCCCAGGTGTGGGGTACCTGCTGTATTTACGTTCTAGTCCTCTCTGCCTAGAACACAGCCTGGCAGGTAGGGGATCCGTGTGTGATAAATTAACGGCAACCAACCTGACGACCCTGGAGGTTTTTCCCCCATTTTGCAGGCAAGGAAACTGAAGCTCAGAGATTTAAATACCTTGTTAAGGTTACTCAGTTAAATCCCTTAGAAAGGTCACTCAGCTAATAAGCCACAGAGCTGAGACCAGAACTCAGGAACTTTGTCACTCCTCTGTGTGCCACTCCATGCCCCAAAGCCACGGGCCTTAGAGACTAACCTGCAGACCGCCATCATGCTGCTGGGCAGAGAAGGAGGCAGTGAGCAGCCAGGCGGAGCAAAGGAGTGCGGTCCTGGGCTGGTCCACCTCCGTCCAGGTGAGAGCCAGAGTCTTCTCCAGAAGTTCTATCAGGGCCGTGCTGCTAAGAAGCACCGCGGCAGCTACAGACAGTTTGGCAGGACAGAGCCATGTGAGTTACACAGGATCCCCCTGCTCAGGGCCAGCATCATGGTTAGCACATGATGGGGACCTCATGCACAACACGGTGAATGAACAAAAGGCTCAGTTTGGGGTTCTAAGGGTTCTAACTTCATTCAAGAACCACAGGTTAGCAGAACCAGAAAGGACCTTATGGCCATCTGGCCCAGACACATCTCCCCTTATATATTTTTATAAGAGGGAAAAACTAAGGGCAACAATGGCCATGGACACTTCCCAGCACCCTTCCTTTTCACTGTCTCAGCCGGGGCCCCCCATACCTCGTTTCTGACTGCGTGGTGTGGTCTGATGAAGGCTCCAGTACAGGAAGTTGAAGGAGGGCTGCAGGATATCCACGTCAGCAGGGCTGCACTTCCCACACAGCTTGCTCACTGCAAGAGAGTCCCCAGGAACCTAGCACCTAGCACCCTGTGGCTTTCATGCACATCAGCACTCACAATTCTCACAGATAATGGCCTTCAATTGGCTAATATCAGACGTCAGTCTGTCAGTCTTAGGGACCAAGCGCAAACTAAGCGTTCCTGGTAATACAGCCAACGAAGAGAAACGCAGTAACAGACCTGAAGGACGCTCGCACTCTTCCATCTGGAAAAATTCAGGCAAGCAGCCCACAGCTGCACACCAGAACAGACTGCGCAGGCGTAGATGATCGAAAGGCGTCCTCTCCCAGCACTCATGCCAGCAAAGACTCCAGCACAAGAGTGTGCAGAGCTCATCTAGGCCAACCTGCTACCCCCAGCAGGAAGAAGATCCAGCCCCTGAAATCTTCCATCGATGGGCCATTCACTGCCTTCCCAGAGGACTCACCACCGTCACCGTGCGACTCCCTACAGTTGCCATATTCTCTTTCTCACTTACATCACCCTCATCTGGCTAACTCTTTAACACCTACTCAGCAATAAAGATTCAACTCAAAGTTCACCTCCTCCAGGAAGCCTCTGTAACTTCTCAAACCAAGATGAGATGCCTCTTCAGGACTCCACAGCCCTCATCAGAATAGTTACTACACTGTAGAGTAGACATCTACAGAACATTATCCCTTTCTTGCCAGGATTCACCCCTCTTTGCTCCCCTGCCACCACTGCCTCAATATGAAACCCACCTAGGTCTCCATTCTCTGTTTTGGCAGCCACCTCACACAGCCACACAGACTTCTAATTGGCTTGTGGTCAATCAGACAAGCAGCCCGCTTCCTCACCTCTGTCCTCCACCTGCTATGCTCTCGAATAAAAGTACTCAAGGATTACATATAAATGTATATAACATTTCACATGTATGTCTCAGGTCGTTATCCGCCCTCCAGAGGCCCTTCTGACAGCTGGCTTGATTTTGTCATATGCAGTCTCCCCTCCCAGCTGAATGTTACCCTTGATCTGACAGATAGGCTGGGATGACCAGCATCAGGCCAGGCCTGGAGGCCCTTTTGAAGTCTGACACCAATCTTCTCATGAGGCCTGGGATCCAGGCAGTGAAAGAACCAACGCCCTCTGTGGCCAGAGCACCTGACAGTCCATGGTACTGAAGAGATGACATTTTTTTTTTCCTGGCAATTTCAATCTCCTCAAGAAACCTTCCTAAGGATGGTGCCTATGAAGTGGCAACTGCATTAATGAGCAATGAAAGGTCCTAACGAGGTTTGGGTATGGGTAGAGGAGGCTAGAGGACTGTGAACTGATCCTGATTTGGTTGTGGAGCGGGGTGGAGAACTGAGCTTGTGCCAGAAAAAGCGAATCTCCACAGAGAGTCTCCACTGGAGGCCTACGGTGTGCCAAGTATTACGTGGCAGTCTACATCTAGCAATCCCTTATCTCAACCCTAAATCCGCTAAGGAGTACTGTCTTACCCATGAGGAACCTAAAGCTAAGTGACTGCCCAAAGTCGCATAGCTAGTGACTGAGAACAAACCCAGACTCCAGGGCTGCGCCTGTCACACAGTGTTCTGGTTTGTTTTTGTTTCATTTCCCAAACCTCCCAGAGTACAACTAGAGAAAGGTCTAAAGATTCCCTAGCAAGAAACCCACAGGAACAGAGTGACCCACTATATTCTCCCAAAGAGATGAAAGATGGAATGAAGGGGAATGCCCAGCCCTGGGCCCTCAGGCACCTTGGTGAAGGAGCTTCATGGCCATGCTGTCCAGTTCTTGCTCTGGCTTGTTCTTCAGCTGCACTAAAGAAAGGAGGCTCAGTAGCAACGGCAAGTTTCCCGAGGCTGTGAGGAAGAAGCAGGAGGGCTGGTCAGGATACTCAGGTCACCCCAAGGTCAGACAGATACCCCACCCTACTATAAGTGTTTGTTGGGATTCATCACTACTTCCTGCCTTCTTCCTTGGGCACAGGGGCAACTGACAAACTGAGTGCAAACTCTGGGTTGGGTATCAGAGATTCAACATTTCACTTAGTTCTCCTGTGTGAAATAGGGATTGTTATTTCTATCTTGCAGTTATGAAAACAGGCCTAGAGAGGCTGAATGGCTTCTCCAAGCTCCCACAGCCAGTTAGTGGCAGGGCGAGGACTTGAACAAAAATCTGAGTTCAATGCCCACATTTTTTCAACTATGTTTCCGTGAAATCCCATGACTCTTAGGCATTATTTATTAGTTAGATGTGGCTTATCCTTCCCTGAAGAGGAAGGACTCAACTCCTCTCCTGCCCTTAAGTCTACCTCCAAGCTTCCAAGCTTCCAGCCTCAGGTAGCAGGAGGGTTCTAGTGAACCCTAGCTCTCCTCCCACTTCCTCTCAATTGCTTGGAAATTTGATTTAAAAATTCAACATTTTGTAAATAGGAGAAGACAACCCAATCTCAACCTTTTCAGTATCTTCATAGCGAACCAAACCTCAAACTTCCTTGACTCCAGGGAGTCCTATTCCAGATTTGGAAACTATCCTTCCGGATCTCCCTGGCAGCTCCGAACACATTTCAGACCCACCTCCTCCCCAGCCCCTCTTGGCTCCTGCTGCCTCCCTGGCCTGCCCTATATTTCCCACCTCCTTCTTCCCAACTGGGGACTGCCATTCTTGTGACAAGCAGCTCCGAGCACATGACAAACGCACAGGGTGAGGACATGCATGCATACATCGTATACACCCGCCTGGGCTAAACACATAGGACATTAACATAAATACTCTCACCACACACACACACACACACACGCACACACACACACACGCACACACGCACACACACAGGCACACATCAAATATGTTGAACGCTCACTCTCCGATGAGAGGAAGGAGATAAAGTTTAGCTTGATTCCACTCTGGCCTGACTTATCCTTTGCAGAGAAAACTCTGATTCTGTCTCCTGGAGCAGAACTCATCAGAGCAGAGATGCCCCTCCTAACTGAGCTTCAGGTCAGAACATGCCCCCACAGCTGCAGACTGACCTTCTGAGGGAGAGGCCCCATGTTCCATCAGTAGATGCTGCAGGATCAGCAGGAAGTGGCCTCGGATGAGACCACTCACTTGGACCTCCTCATTCCTCCTCACAAAGGTCCTTAGGACAATCAGTACCTTGCGGGCTGTGTCCACTGGGCTTGAATAGATGAGATCCTGAGCAGGAGAGAAGGAAACCAGAGCCCAGAGGATATTACAGTTGGGGACAGGCTAGTTAGTGGGGACAGGCAGACAGTTGAGAAGAGAGGGGCTGGGAAAGGACCCAGGATCATGGTGTCACAAACCTGGGGAAGGAAGCATTTACTTACTTGGCACCTATTATGTACCAATCTGCTGAATAGGTCCATCCTAAATAGGAAGAAATGGAGACTTGAGGAGATTACTGGATGTGCTAAAGGTCACATAAGCCAGTAAGTTGCATAGCTAAGATCTGAATCTCCTACCTCCAAGCCCAAAGCTCTTTCTACTTTCCATATTGTCTCTCTCTGACACATGTAAGTTTTAGGGTCAAGAAGCGGTTACTTCAGGACAGAGGACCTGAATTTCCTCCCTTAAGGAAGGAAGAGAGAGGGGGAAGGAGATGTCACAGGGCAAGGAAAGGATGGGATAGGACAGATTCGGGACACAGGAAGGGAAGCGAGGACCAGGTCAGGCCCTTTCTCTGCCATGGCTATTTCTGCCGCAAGCTGTAAAGGCCTTGGGTTCAGAAGGTGGTAAAGGACATTGCTTTTTATTTGCTTTCAGAGTTATTTTAATGAGTATATGTTAAAGGCAAAGCCAGTCAGAAGCCACACCAGAGACTATCCTACTGATAGTTCCTGGCACCTACCAGCTCAAACAAGCCAATTCCTTTGGACAGGCTAACATGCTGGGTGCTATGAATCCAAGGTCACACACAGATTCCCTTTCTCGGGAGGACAGCTGACACACACAGAGACACGGCTAGAGGCACCGAGCCTGACAACTCCAGACGTGCTGATCACTGGGTGGCACTCGGGCATCTGGGCTTGTCTCTTCACACACTTCCACAGCTGCCAGAGAAACAACTATAAATCAACAACAGTGGCTCAATTAGGGATTGATAATGTCAGGTATTGCGATGGGTTAAAACTGTAGCTACATGTTTATCTTTATATTTTCTGTATCTTCATAATAACTCTTCCAGGTAGGCATCACCCTAATTTTTCAAATGAGATAACAGGCAGGTTATGCAGTTTGCCTATCAAGACAGCAGCGGCTCTATAAAGTCTACTACTTTCTGAGTTAATGAAGAACAGGGATGAGGTTGGCTTCATCTTTTTCACCTTGTAGGGACTCAGAAAACATCTCTGGAAGGAGAGGATCACAGCATAGGAATCTCAGTTCATTTACATCAACGCTTTTACTTTATAGGGCAGGAGGCTGAAGCCCAGAGTGGGTGCGATTCGCGCAGGGCCAAACCTGATCCTGATCCCGATCCTGCTCCTGCTCCTTCCCTAGCACGAGGCTGGTCCCTCAGAACCCTGAGTTAAAATGTTAAAATCCAAAAGGAAGAGGGGTACTTGACCTCCAGTGGCTATGGAGAATCCTAGGGGAAGGGGTGCTCCCCACTGTGGGGGGCAGTGGGAAGGCTCTGGGTGGAACATGGCCCACTCTGTAGTCTCTCCTTCCAGAGATGTCCTGATTTCTCTAGAGCTGGATCAACCAGGGAGATGTGGCCAAGGAAGGAAGAAACAGAGCTTCTGTGATATCACTGTTTTTCACATTTAAACAACCTACGTGAAAGACCACCCATTGATAGAGTGGCAATTAACAGCATTGTTTTCAGCTGCTAATTACCCATATCAAAAACAGAAATTGGTACCAACAACATATTTTTAGACTCTTTTTCCTTCCTGTGGCTAGAAGCTGGGAAGAAATGGTAAGAATTACATATATAAACAGACAGCAAAGTTATTCCTTGCTATTCTTTTTCACCACTGATGGTTCTAGGATCCAATTTAGTAAAAACTCATTAACTTTAGGCCCATAGTCATGACCCTTATTAATTATATATCCTTGAGCAATTCAATAAGCTGCTGTGAGATTAACATTCTCTCTCTGATTCAGAATAAGTCAGTGATCTGTGGATGATAGCCTACTGTGGACAGGATAACAAGAATGTCCTTAAATAGGCTTCCCACATATTATTCCTATATATTTATCCACATGTTATCTCCATTTAAAAAATTTTTTATGTTATGTTTATATGTTTAATTTTTGAGAGAGAGAGAGAGAGAAAGCAAGACAGGGAGGGGCAGACAGAGAGGGAGAGAAATCCCAAGCAGGGTCCATGCTGTCAGCACAGAATCCAATGCAGGGCTCAAACTCATGAGCTGTCAGATCATCCCCTGATCCGAAACCAAGCGAGACGCTTAACCACCTGAGCCCCCCAGGAATCTCCACGTTATCTCCATTTCACATATGAGGAAACTGAAGCTCAGAAAAGCCTTCATCTTCCTGCATCTCTGTGTATCATCCAGCCCTAAAGACAGATCCTTCCTGTGCTCTAGGCCTGGCGAAGCACAAAGCTTCTCTCTACCCAGGAAGAAGGAGTGGTGAGGGTGGTTCACATTCAAGGACAAGCACTGGGCACCTGCTCCAGCTTGCCTGGGACAGAGTCTTTCTAAGGATTTGGCCTCTTGAGATTCATTTTCATCTCAGCTTGCTTCCTTTAAGTGCTTAATGTTTCTTGAAGCTAGTGGCCTAGGAGAATCTTCAACTAGGGAGGGTCTCCACCCTAGAGAGACTCACACTGGGAAAAACATGAACATGGAAAGGGTTGGGACAAGGGCAAGGACCAGTGAGAGCAACCAGGTGTAAGTCTAGAGGGGTTTAGACTCTCCCACCACTCCCTCCCACAGCTCATTGTCATGATCTGAGATTTTTTCTAGCCTCACCATTCTCTGATTCTCTCCTTCCAGTGACGCTTTGGAAGTTCCTATAAGGTGACAGACTAAAACAAGCATCTGTGATTTCCTCAAGGACAAGCACAAGCATATCTGAATTCTCTTTGTATCCCCAATACCTCATAATAAACCAAATACATGTATGATAAAAGAAAAAGTGAACAACTGAATTCAAGGCCCCTAAAAATCTGCTCCTCCTTATCCTTCTCCAGCCTCAACTCCTGTGACACACCCTCGGTTCTCCAAAACCACACCAGACCACTCATCAGCCCTGAATTACAGCAAGCACGTCCATGCTGCAGGGCTGGCCTGGCAGGAGCCTCCCCCAGCACCCTCACTTGTTAAATCCTTTGCAGATCAACATCTTTGACACCTTTCTGCCCTCCCTGCAACCCAAGCACTCTGCCCGACCTTTACTGCTGCAGCATTAGGACAGGTATTAGTGGTCTATTGTGTCTGCGTCTCTCCCTGGCGGTGCTCCCAGGCACCGGTCCGGCTCTTCCCTGAATTCCCACTGCCTAAATAAACAGCTCTCCCATTAGATGGAACACTGGATCAGGGTTGTTTTCTCTCTTGTTCTGAGAGTTAACTCAGTTTACTGGGAAGAACATGAGATAGGGAGTCAAAATCCGGGTTTCAATCTCAACTCTTGTGAACTATGGCAAATCTCTTTCAACTTTTTTTCCCCATTTGTTTAAAAAGGAAAAAAAAAAGGGGGCATCTGGGTGGCTCAGTCTGTTAAGTGTCCGGCTTCAGCTCAGGTCATGATCTTGCGGTCTGTGGGTTCGGTTCCCGCGTCAGGCTCTGTGCTGACAGCTAGCTCAGAGCCTGAAGCCTGTCTTCAGATTCTGTGTCTCCCCCTCTCTCTGACCTTCCCCTGCTCGCGCTGCCTTTCTGTCTCTCAAAAAAAAAAAAAAAAAAAAAAAACCATAAAAATTAAAAAAAATATAAGATACCATAAGTATCTTTTTCAGAAGAGTTGCTTTTTTGAAAGAGAGAGAGAGAGAGAGACAGAGACAGACTTAGATCTGTCCAGATCCCTAATTCATTGGGTCAGCAAATATTTATAAATACCACGTCTATGTGAGAAACTGACTGTGAATGCTTCATCTCATAAAGAAAACTCAGTATCGTAGCTCTGTCCATTGCTACTTTTCCTGGCACCCTTCTAGCTTTCCTCTCCTATGAATTGATGCTTTACTTTTAACCCATTCTTTCACCTTTCTTCTTCCTCCAAGGAAGAATTTCAGCCAAAGCATGCATGTGGCCCTTATCAAGCCAACACATGTGACCTCACAAGGGGACAGATCTCAGGGTTGGAAGGTGAAGGTGTAAGTCTGAGTGGGGAGTGTGTGCATGCACGTGTGAATACGGACAGATGCACGTACCTAAGTGAGGTATACAACAGGAAGGTGTTATTTTCACCACAGTGACCCCAGTAAAGTCAGCCCAATAAAAAACACTCCAATAAATCATGTTTGTTGATGATTAAGAACATCAAAGGAATCCCCAGTCTTCCCTAACAGGCTGTGTCACTCTTCCTGGACTAGCGAAGGCAAAGTAGGTGCGCTGGCGTTGAAGGCAGTGGTTCTAAAGGAAGGGCCTCCTGTGCTGCCATGCTGCGGTCAGTTCGGGACCTGCCACTGGTACTCACCCACTCACTCAACACAAATTATCAAGTGGTGCAAATGAGTTTCTTTTTTAAATTAAAAACAAATTACAGCAGTTACGCCTATAATACTGTCACTCCCATGAATTTATTTTCCAATGTGCTTTCTTGAGCGAAAGAGGAAAAGAGGGAGCTAAAGCCAGTGTATTAGAAACTGCCGACGACAGACAGCTGACTAATGGACACACCTGATAGGAATCACAGGGATGTCTTAATTCATGAGGAAGCACTAGAGTTTCTCACAGCTCTGGGTTTGCCCAAGGCAGTGTGTTGCACACAGAACATTATCCTGTGAGTTCTGGCAAAAAAAGGCCTGGTCCCTCTATAATCAAGCACTTCCATCTACATGCCCCCAAGGGTCTCCTCTGACATTAAACCCTTGTTAGCACAATCTGCTTGAGAGAAGACAGAGAGGTGAGAGGGAATGGTGACTAAGGTCAGGATTTCATAGCTCTGTTCCCTCAAGAGTAAAGAAGGACCCTTCTCTCAATGAGCAAACCTCCACCGGACTTAGAACAGCGTATGGATTTACAGAAATCGGGTGCCTGCCGGCCAAAAGAACCTCTCAGCCCCATGGAGACACCAATAAGTCCAGACTTAGGCGGAAGCATGCAGCTGCCTCCTGACCTCAGAAAACCAACTCTCAGAGAGAAAGGGCCCACCATCTCTGAACGCAGAAATGAGCAAGCGGTCACGTACTAGCAAAATGAGCAGGATGCTAGGGCTGCTTCTGAGCATGTGGAACAGGGCTGCTAAGCTGGCAGGAAGCGGGGGCCGCCCAGCAGAAGAGACCTCATCCAGCTCCTCCTCATAGCTGCTCTCTTCCCAGGAGAACCAAAGTTCCAGGACACGGTGCCCAAACCTACTCATCAGCTCTGGGTACGACAGAAAGAACCTGAGCAGGAGGGGATGGTGGATGTAAACCAGGTGCAGGTCCGGGATGCCCTCTAAAAATTTTCTGATGGCACTGACCACAGCCTGGAGACAAAGAAAGAATGAAAGAAAGGGGCTAAGTACATCTTGCAGACGACCCAAATACAGCCCACAAACCTAGCCTAGAGATCATGGAGAGAAACGGACTCGGCATCTCGGTTCTCCAGCACATACATCTTCACTGGCTCATCCCAGGACTCTCGGGTGAGGAGAAAGCCCTCGGTGCTTACCTTGTAATAGTCGTTCTCAACTGAGAGTGATTTTGTTTTCAAGGACATTTTTGGAAATGTCTACAGACATTTTTTTATCTTCTTGACTTAGGGAGTGCTACTGGCATCTAGTGGGAGAGAGCAAGGATGCCACTAAATATCCTACAATGAGCAGGTCAACTTCCCACAGAAAAGAATTCTGGTAAGCAGTGGCTGAGACACCCAGCTCTGTAATGATACCACGGCGTGTTGTAATTATCAGCATATGTGTCTACCTCCCACACTAAACTTGAGCTGCCTGATGAAACCAGACTGATACAGATTAATCTGTGCATCTGTCAGAGGACCTGGCACACAGGGGGCAAAGAGCATGTGTGCTGAATCACTTATTAACCCTCAAAACCCTCTCTTCCCATTGCACACATAGCAAAATTCAGCCCTTAATATGTTATTCTAAGGATTGTATAGTTTATAGTGCAGGCTGTTTCATTGAGACATTTGATCTACTTTGAATTAATGTTTGTATTTACTACGAGATAAGGGTCCAACTTCATTCTTTTACATGTGGACACCCAGTTGTCCTAGTGGTATTTATTAAAAAGACTGTTCTTTCCCCCTTTGAGTTGTCTTGGCATCCTTATAAAAAATATATGGGTTTATTTTTAGATTGTCAATTCTATTTCATTGATTAAACACCCATCCTTATGTCAGAAGCACAGTCTTGATTACTCTAGTTTTTCTTTTTTTCTTTTTTCAAGGTAGGTTCAGTACAGGGCTTGAACTCACAACCCAGGGATCAAGACCTGAGCTGAGATCAAGAGTCGGGTACTTAACTGACTGAGCCACTCAGGAGCCCCTCTAGTTTTTTCTTTAAAAAAATATAAAACTATTTATTGACCACTGTTTTGACCAATATTGTAAATATTGGTCAGTATTTACAATAAACAATATACAATTGGATAACATTCTGATTACTACAAAGTTATTGCTTTTCCTGGCTTCTGCTGATCCAGTAACCTAAATACTGAGAAGACTGAGCTGACATGTAAGGAATGAGTTAGGGGAAAGAAAAAACATGCAGGACAAGAATTTAGATCACAGAAGTTTGTTCATCCATTTATTTCAGAAGGTCCTAAATTGCCAACATCTCTAACCATCTGATTATGATCGGGTTTCTATGAACAAAGTCTTAGACATTCCATAAATCATAACATTTTTGTCAATATAGCACAAGATTTCAACGTTTTAAAAAAATTTTTTTTAATTTTATTTTTGAGAGACAGAGAGAGACAACGCGAGCAGGGGAGGGTCAGAGACAGACGGAGACACAGAATCTGAAGCAGGCTCCAGGCTCTGAGCTAGCTGCCAGCACAGAGCCCAACGTGGGGCTCGAACCCACGAACCGTGAGATCATGACCTGAGTTGAAGCCAGGACGCTCAACTGACTGAGCCACCCAAGCACCCCAGATTTCAACTTTTTGAAAAGTACTGGCTCACTAGAAGGAGGCTATTTTTTTTAACTTTTTTTTTTTTTAATTTTATTTTTGAGAGAGACAGAGACAGAGTGTGAGTCGGGGAGGGCCACAGAGAGAGGGAGACACAGAATCTGAAGCAGGCTCCAGGTTCTGAGCTAGCTGTCAGCACAGAACCCGACACGAGGCTCAGACCCACAAACCATGAGATCATGACCTGAGCTGAAGTCGGATGCTTAACCAACTGAGCCACCCAGGTGCCCCTAGAAGGAGCTTCTAAATGTCCATTTAACCAAGTTTTGCTTACCTAATTAAAACACACCAGGACTTGTCTAGTTTTGTCATTTGCGTGGGGAGGTTATTGGTAGTGATAAAATTTTCTTCTCCTTTCCTTCCTTTACTTTGCAAATAAACTTGCATTTATATAACTATAGATATTGCTGCTTCTTTATTTTGCTTTATTTATTTAAGTAATCTCTACACCCCATGTGGGGCTCAAACTCACAACCCCAAAATCAAGAGTCATGCGATCTTCCACTGAGCCAGCCAGGCAACCCCAAATATGTCTGCCTTTAAACTGTCCAATTTAAATTCTTTACATTATATTCAAATTGCCCAGTTAATTATAAAATTTGGAAGGTTAAGATTTCAGGGAAAATTTTCAACTTAAAAAATATATATTTATTTTTGAGAGAGAGAGACAGAGCGTGAGCAGGGGTGGAGCAGAGAGATGGAGACACAGAATCTGAGGCAGGCTCCAGGCTCTGAGCTGTCAGCAATGAGCCTAATGTGGGGCTTGAACTCACAAACCATGAGATCATGACCTGAGCCGAAGTCTGATGCCCAACCAACTGAGCCACCTAGGTACCCCAGGAAAAATTTCAATTTAACTTTAAGGGATTTATTTCTTTTGCTAAAAATGATGGCATCTCAGAAACATGAGCTTATCCACAGTTATGCAATGCTGTTTTTGTTTTGGTAAATGTTAAAAAAAAAAAAAGAATGAATGAAAGAGAGAAAGAAAGAAAGAGAAAACCATTTACATGTGTGTTTTTATCTCTATACACATAAAAACTCCCCCTAAAAAAAAAACTCAGAATGATCTCAAGTCATATGAGAATTAAACACAAATTCTGATTGAGTAACCACTATGAAGAATTCCCCCGACATTTAGAAAAGGTATTCCTTTCTAAAAAAATTTTTTTAATTATTTATTTTTGCAGGGGAGGGGCAGAGAGAGAGACACACACACAGAATCTAAAGCAAGCTCCAGATTCTGAGCTGTCAGCACAGAGCCCAAAATGGGGCTTGAACCCCCAAGCCATGAGATCATGACCTAAGATGAAATTGGACACTTAACTGGCTGAGACACTCAGACACCTGTTGGGGCCCAGCAGGCCAAAAAACCTCCCGCAGAGCGACCATTGATGGCCAGACCTCTGGGACACAGGAGAATCTACATAAGCGACCATTGATGGCTATGCCTCCGGGGGCGCAGGAGAAAAGTTTGGGAAGTTGTGGAACAAGTCCAAAGACTGTTGTGCAGCGACATTTGGCCTCCTGGGCTGCATATGTGGCTTCTATTTAATCTCTCTATGATTTTTCTCATTGCTTTGCAAGAGCAATGAAGGCATATACCTTTAAGTTTTGAATCAACTTGGGTCAG
Organism: Suricata suricatta; assembly: GCF_006229205.1. Lineage (NCBI taxonomy): Eukaryota > Metazoa > Chordata > Mammalia > Carnivora > Herpestidae > Suricata > Suricata suricatta. The sequence continues at coordinate 6,559,255 of NC_043709.1, forward strand.
TTAGTGGCACCTGCTTTCCCTTACATTATTTCTGTTCCCAGCTCATCGCCTGCTGTTGGGGCAAACACAATCCTCTGTCTAAAATTAACCCCTTGAATGATAAGCATCTTGCCCAGACATAACTGCTAAAGGGCCTTGAAGAAAAGAAGATTCTTTGAGAGACAGACTCCCTCATTCCTGGTTGTTGTTTTTTTTACTTCTGTTCTCAGGGCTGTTCTTTCTTTTGTGATAAAAGAATGATCCTTCCTAGAGCATGTTTTCACTCTCTCAAGGACCATAAGCTTTGTAATCATTAAAAAAAAAAATGTGTAAACCCCTATGGCATAAAAGACACTGACTTTCTTAGTTAAGTGTGGTTTTACCACCATTCATGTTGTCTGTCTTCCTTCCTATAGATATTTCGCCGACACCAACCACCTACTCGGGGACCGTTCAACTGGGGTGCGTGGGCTGGTCCCTAGGAAAAGTATTCTTGAGTGCAGGGGATTAACATACCGTGGTCTCAAATACACTTTTCTGATAAAGGAAGTAACTACAGAAAGGTTTTATTTGTTCAAAGTAACCAGTGCTATGCATGCAAAAGAACCCCAACAACTCCCCCAACACTACTTCAAAAGGAAATACCAAACTGGACTGTCATTAGAATGTTATTTCTTCACACTAATAAGTCTAAGAACCAAGACCTAGATTTCATATGTTCATATTCTGAACAAGAATGCCAAGTTACTCTCTCTTCATAAGAAGCAATTTCACTTTGAGAACATTTCACATTTGCCTCTTTTGCCAGCACCGAGTCTGCCTATCTTTCCATCTCACGAGAAACACGAACTCTCCACTGCTGTCGGTGGCACCATTCTTCCTTCAGGATCAAGACCTCCGGCAAAGCCTCTTGGTCTATCAGCAGCATCTCTTTTCTTCTCTGAGCTGCTACCATCATATCCGCTGTCAGATCCAGATTTCCTTTTTGTACCACCCTTTTCTTTACCGGTCTTTTGAGAACTAAGAAATGCTTCAATTAGCCCTGGAGAATCTAAAGTTTCTTCAGGTTCCCAAGTCCTGTCAACACCTGTGAGCCCCTTCCACCTCGGGAGTACTCCACCTTCCCAGTCACTACACGTCAGTCCTGTACTTTCTCAATGACAGATTCTTCAGGCTCTGCCTCTTCTACTTTTCCACCCTTTTCATGCTGTTTCTTTCCCATTTTTTTTGTAATGTAGGCCATTTTCTATTGCAGACTTGAAGAGTTGCTATTCACCGCCTCCAAGCTGCACCTGGTCCCGGGTCTATGGCATCTCCCTTGATTGCTCTAGTTTTGTAGTAAGTTTGAAATTCAGAAGTGTGGACCCTCCACCTTTATTCTTTCTCAAGATTGTTTTGGTTATTTTGGGTCCCATGGAAATTCATTTCCATATGAATTTAGGATCAGCTTGTCCATTTTACCAAGAAGGAAGAGAGGGAGGGAAGGAGAGGCAACTGGGATTTTGATTGGGATTGTATTGAAGCTATAGATCAGCTTGGGGAGTACTGAACATTATTAAGTCGTCTTTTTTCTCCAGTTTTATTGAGATATAGTTGCCACTTAACATTGTGTATGTTTACAGTGTAGAACATAATGATTAGATATACGTATATATTATTAAATGATCATCATAGCAAGTTTGGCTAACCTCCGTCACCTTAGTTATAAAATCATTTTCACTGGGATTAAAACTTTTAAGCTCTACTCTTCTAGCAATTTCCAAACATACAAAACAGAATTGTCAGCTGTAGTATGTTGTACATTACATCCCAGAAGTTTTTTATCTTCTAACTGATCTAAGTCCTCTAATTCATGAGCATTGGATGTCTTTTTTTTAATGTTTATTTATTTATTTTGCGAGAAAGAGATGGAGAACAAGTGCGGCAGGGGCAGAGAAAGAGGGAGACAGAATCCCAAGTAGACTCCATGTTGTAAGCGGAGAGCCCAATGCGGGGCTCGAACTCACAAACCATGAGATTGGAACCTGAGCTGAAATCAAGAGACGCTCAACCACCTGAACCACCCAGGTGCCCCATAGGGTATCTTTATATTTATATAGGTCTTCTTTAATTTCTTTCAATGAGGGTTTATAATGTTCAGTGATCAGAAGTGTACTTCTTTTGTTAAATTTATTCCAATGTATTTTATTTCTTGGTGCTATTATAAATAGAATTGTTTTCTTAATTTCATTTCTTAACATGTTATTAAAGACTTGAGTCTACCTTTCCAGCTTCTCTCCACTCTTAAATGACTTAGCTAAGGCATGCTAAACTAGACTTTCTTCCTTGAAGGGATATACTGGGAAACTTCCCATTTCTGTATCTTAATACTCTCAATAAAGCCTCTCCTGATGCCATAATCCAAAGCAATCTCTTTCTCTGTGTGTTTTTGTGGCTCTTGACTGGTCCTCCAGCTCCAGGAGAGCACTCATTGCTGTTACTGCCTGCCTGTAGAGGATCTTTTTGTCTCTCCTGCCAAACTGGTGCTCCCTGGGGGCAGGGAATATGTTTGATTCACCCAAACCCTAACAGGAGCCCACATGGCACCTGACACATATCGAGTGGTCAATCCACATTGGGGAGTTATTTTTTAATGAGTACAGAGTTTCAGTTTTGCAAGATGAAAGAGTTCTGGACATGATCGGTGATGGTAGTTGTACAATACTAATGTAGTTAATGTCACTGAACTGTACACTAAAAATAGTTGAGATGATAGATTTTGTGTATTTTACCACAATTTAAAAAAAACCTTGAAAACATAAAAATATAAAAATAGAATTGAGTTAAAAAACCAAGCTGTGATTATATGTTGCCATTTGTATATTTATATAAAATTCTTAAACATGCAAAACATGAAGCACCTGGGTGGCTCAGTCAGTTAAGCATCCGACTTTGGCTCAGGTCATGATCTTACAGTTTGTGGGTTCAAGCCCCGAGTCAGACTCTGTGCTGACAGCTCAGAGCCTGGAGCCTGTTTCACATTCTGTGTCTCCCTCTCTCTCTCTGCCCCTCCCCGACTTATGCTCTGTTTCTGTCTCAATAATAAATAAACATAAAACATTAAAAAAGAAAAGAAAAGAAACATGTACAACAGTGTCATACATCATTTATGGATTCCCACCCCAGGGGGAAAACCTGGAGCTCCATGAGCTCCCTTCTAAGTTTCCACACCACCGCTGGTACATGTGAAGCGAGATCCCCAAATACAATCTTACTACAGCACTAGTCTTGAAGCCATCAGGACTATTCCCATCGTGTCCTTTTCTCCTGTTTCCATGAGTCATCTCAGGAAGCCCAGAATTTCCAGATCATCATAAGCTCAAAACATTCCATTTTCTGTTCCAATCTTCCACTCTTTCCCAGCTCCCAAAATCTTTCCACAGAGTCCTCTAAAACTCACAGTTATCAGCAAATTCCTTGTCCTGTGCCTCTTCCTTGAATACTCCTGTCACCTTGATGCTTTGATCCTCTTCCAAAAACCTGCCTTGCCTACAATCTTTCAAGTTGAAGCTATTTTTGTTCCCATCTACCTAGTTCCAAAATCATGGCCTCTAAATTCTCTTTCTCCCTTCTAATCTCCTCCACTAGCCTCAGCCATTCATGCCCGTGGCCTGCCCCTAGACCTTGTCTCTACCAAGAACTGTACACTCCTCAGTAATCCCAATTCAAGCACCCCACTTTACCACCACCACCTCTGTTTCTCCAGCCCACTTCCTCTTCAATATAGCAATTCTCTGAACCCCATGAGAAACAAAATCTTTGGAAACATCCTTTTGTTCTCTCTTATTCTTACACCTCACACTCATCTATCAAGAAATTCTTGGCTCCTGTTTCAAAATATTCAGAAGCTACTATTCTTCACCCCCTCAACTATCTCTTGTTTACATTAGTGCTGTAACTTCCTGTCTGGTTTCTGCACTTCCACCTTGTACCCTTTTGGTCTCTTGGCCCAGCAATCAGAGTCACCCTTTTTAATTCAGCCATGAAATCAAACCATGGGACTATATGAGATCACCAAAGAAATAAATTTAGAGAAAAGAAAAGCTGTCAAAGACTGAGCCCTGGGGCACTACAACACTTAGAGGTCAGAGAGATAAGAGAAAATCAGCAAAAGAGAAAATCAGTTCTGAGATAGAAGTGCCACAGAGGTAGAGGAAAATCATGAGTACGTAGCATTCTAGATGCCAAGTAAAGGCAACGGTTCAAAGAAGAGATGCTATTGATAAGTAAGGTAATAACTGAATACTGACTACTGGCTTTAATCATGTATCTGTTACTGGTGACTTTGATAAGTGCATTTTCAGAGATATGGTGAGAGTGAAAACCTACCTGGGGCAGGGTTCAAAAGCAAATGGGAGAGCAGGAAGTGCATACAGGCCTAAAGCACCCTGTCACAGTAGAACACACAAATGCTGTCACAGACTACTAGGGTAATCAAAAGGACGCAGGAGCTACCCTGAATAGGCTCCCACTGACCAAAGATAGGACAATTTGAGCTTCAAAAGGATAATAACTGCAGGGGATTGAAACACATCAAATATTTTTAAATCATAATGACACCAAAAAATATCTCTGGTCACCTTTGAGGAATACTAGGCAACCATTCCTTTTACTAAAGCTGTAATTAAAAAGAGAATCAAACCTTCCACCTATGCTTGTTACACAATCTCCCATTCAGAGTAACCAAGTAGTTGATGAGGGAAGCCTGAGTGGCTCAGTCAGTTAAAGGTTCAATTCCTGATTTTGGCTCAGGTCATGAGCTCACGGTTCATGGGATTGAGCCCCACATTCAGCTCTGTACTCACAGCGCAGAGTCTGCCTGGGATTCTGTCTCCATCTCTCTTGTCCCTCCCTCACTCATGCTCTCTCCTTCTCCCTCAAAATAAATAAACATTTTAAATAAACAAAGGTTAGGGGCACCTGGGTGGCTCAGTTGGTTAAGAAGCCGACTTTGGCTCAGGTCATGATCTCACAGTCTGTGGGTTCGAGCCCCGTGTCGGGCTCTGTGCTGACCGCTCAGGGCCTGGAGCCTGCTTCAGATTCTTTGTCTCCCTCAATCTCTGCCCCTCCCCTGCTCATAGTCTCTCTCTCTCTTTCTAAATAAAATAAAGACATAAAAAATATTTTAAAAATAAATAAAGATTGAATGAGAGAATTAGGATGTTATTATTTCACAATCTCTAATTAATTAATAGTAGGCAATGATCACTGATAGCCTCAAATATCACAAAAAAAGAGACAATGGAATATCTTATCTCTAGGTCTCCCTTACTTGAAAATGCATGTGCTTTTACTACAACTTTCTGCTTCCATTCAAATTAAATTGGGTCTGCTTACATCATGTTTGCCCCAAAGGTAATCAAAAGGAAGCAAAATTATGGAGCACCTGGCTGGTTTAGTCAGAGGAACATGTGGCTCTTGATTTTGGGTCATGAGTTCGAGCCCCATGGTGGATACAGAGATTTCTTACATTAAAAAAAAAAACTTCAAAAAAAGAGGCAAAATTACTAGTCAGTGAAGAAAGGGTATCCTTAGGTTGAGGCTGAAGTGTCCATATCTAGGGGATAGAAGCAATCTTCAATGAAAGAAGAGGGAGAGTTAGTGAGCGATTAGACATAGTCCTTAATCCACAAGAATTTAAAAGAATCTGGAAAGAGCCACCTGGGTGCTTAGTCAGTTAAGTGTCCAACTTTGGCTCAGGGTGTCCAACTTTGGCTCAGGTCATGATGTCATGGTTTGTGGGTTCAAGCCCTGTGTCAGGCTCTGTGCTGACAGCTCAGAGCCTGAAGCCTGCTTCAGATTCTGTGTCTTCCTCTCTCTCTCTCTACCCCTCCCCTGCTCACCCTCTGTCTCCTTCTTTTTCAAAAATAAACATTAAAAAAACCTGGAAAGAGAAAACCTATATACACACAGCCATCAGAGAAGTGATCCAAAGTCAGCCTGATGAACAATGACTGGCTCCCAGCAAACCACTTTGTTTGATAAACTGTTAACAGAAGGATATACCTCACATCTGTCTCTCACCCTGCTCAAACCAGGGGTGGTACTAGGAAAAGAGCCTTGGCAGTTGGTCAAGTCTAAATTGGAGCCCTGGCACCCCCATCAATTAACTGTGTGGCCTAGAGAAAGTTACTTTCACCCATCCTGATGTTCGCACCTGTAAAAAATGGAAATAATAATCTCTGCCTCTCAGGACAGTTGAGAGAATTAGCTAATTTACATAGGCTCTGAATGTGTTGGCCCCCTACCCCTCTCCATTCCACCAAGACTCTCTCTTCCACCTACTTTCTCTCTAGATCATCACGGGCTCCCAAGGAGCCACGATTTGAAGAGGTGCAGCAAGAGGATGAGGAGCCCCAGGCATTTCAGTCCATACCTCATCTAGTGCATCATTGTCCTGGCACATTGCAAGCAGATGGATGGAGGCTCTGATGACCATCAGTGGAGGGCGCTCGTCCTGGTCCTGCAGAGACAGGAGGAAGCTTTGCATGGCCCCAAATAATTCTGCCTCTGAGACGAACCTGTCAACCAAGGAGAGTCTGAGTGAAAAAGAAAGAAATGGCCACCCTGCCTTGACATATCCTGTCTTGCCATATCCACCCTCTGCCTTCTGTCCTTCTGCTCTAGTATGTCCACAGCCTAAAGACACCTTGCACAAAGCATGCACTTACAAAGCATTGTCAATTACACACAGCACATGGTTCTAGGCTTTGTACAAGGCTCTGTCTAGGGGCCAGAGACTCCTCACTCACACCCAGGAGGCAAAGCACCTGCCGGCTGCACTAGTGTTAAAGAGAAGGATGCTACGACTGGGGGTTAGGAGTCCCTGTTTTGGCAACCAGTCCACTGCTCTCTATCGTTAAACATTCGCGAGTTCAACGGGCTGTTTTCTGGGGAAGGAGCCATCTATGCCTGTATGTGCGAGGGAGATGGGGATGAGGAGACTGGCTTTTTTTTTTTAGTAAAACATAAAAGGCATAGGAGCACATGGGTGGCTCAGTCAGTTAAGTGTCCGACTCTTGATTTCAGCTCAGGTCACAATCTCATGGTTCATGAGATTGAGCCCCATGTTGGGCTCTCTGCTGACACAGAGGTTCTGTGAATCCCAAGCAGAACTTGCTTAGAATTCTCTTTCTCTTCCTCTCTGTGTCCCTCCTGCTCTCCCTTGCATGAGAGCGCATGCTCTCTCTAAATAAATGAACATTAAAAAGAAAAAGCTATAAAAAATGAGCAAAGGACTTCTTGAACAGACTTTTCTCCAGAGAAGATATCTAAGTGGCCAAAAGGTAGATGGAAAGATGCTCAATATCATTAATCATTAGGGAAACGCAAATCAAAACAATGAGATAAAATCAGAACCCTAGTGCACTGCTGGCGGGAATGTAAAATCATATAGCTGCTGTGAAAAAAAGCATGGCATTTCCTCAAAAAATTAAAAACAGAACTACCAGATGATCCAACAATCTGGATATATATCCAAAAGAATTGAAAACAGGGTCTCAAAGAGATATTTGCACACGCATGTTCAGCAGCATTATTCACAATAGCCAAAAGGTGGAAGCAATCCAAGTGTCCATAGATGAACAAATCTATAAGCAAAATGTGGTATATACAGACAATGAAGCATTATTCAGCATAAAAAAGGAAGGAAATTCTGACATGTGATAAGAGGGATGAATCTTAAGGATACTGTGTTAAGTGAAATAAGCCTGTCACAAAAAGACACATGCTACATGATTCCACTTGTATGAAGTACTTACAGTGGTCAAATAAATCACGGGGACAGGAAGTCAAATAGTGGTTTCCAAGGATTGGGGAAAGAGAAATGGAGAGTTATTGCTCAATAGGTGTCGAATTTTGCTTTTGCAAGATGAAAAACAGTTCTGGGGATGAATGGTTGTGATGGCAGTACAACGATACTAATGTACTCAATACCCGTGAGCAGTTATTTAACACTAAACATGGTTAAGATGCCAATTTTACCACAGTAACAACAAAAAAAAAACCAGAAGAACTACCAGTGTACCAAGGTTGGTGTCTTAGTTTGATAAGTGTATCACAGTTATGTTAATACTAGGAGAAAATTAGTGAAGAATTATCTATATTCTTTGCAACTTTTCCTAAAATCTATAATTATTTCAAAATACAATGTTTATTTAAAAAAATAAAAGGGGCGCCTAGGCGGCTCAGTTGGTTAAGCGTCCAACTCTTGGTTTTGACTCAGGTCATGATCTCCCAGTTTCATGAGTTCAAGCCCTGCATCAGGCTCTGTGCCGACAGGGCAAAGCCCGCATAGGATTCTCTCTCCCTCTCTCTCTGCCCTTCCCCCACTCACACTGTCTCTGTTTCTCTCAAAAAATAAACTTAAAAAATTTTTAATTACAAATAAAAATAAAATGGGTAATAACCATAATATAAATATTACACAGCTACCAAAAATATGAGGTAGACCTATTAATATATGTACTAAGATGATAAGAGGCCCAAGATATGTTGTTAGGTTAAAAGGCAGGTTGAAGACCTTGTATAATATCCCATTCTGCATATTCAGAAAAAAAAGAAGCATATGTTTGTTTCAGTAAGTGATGTTGGGAAACCTGGACAGCAACATGCAAAAAAATAAAAGTGGACCACTATCTTATACCACACACAAAAATTGACTCAACATGGATTAAAGATTGTATGATTAAAGACATGAATGTTAACAGCCGAAACTATAAAACTTCTAGAAGAAAACATAGGCAATAAGTTACTTGCCATTGGTTTTGGGGAGAACTTGGTTAGATCTTATACTAAAAGCAAAAGTAAACAAATGGGACTATTTCAAATTAAAAAGCTTCTGCACAGCAAAGGAAGCCATCAACAAAATGAAAAGGCAGCCCACTGAGTGGGAAAAAAATCTTTGCAAATTATATATCTGATTAAAAATGAATATTTACAATAAAGAACTCACACAATTCAATAGCAAAAAAATCCAATTAAAAAACGGGCATAGGATCTGAATAGACATTTTTCCAAAGAACACATACAGATGGCCAACAGGTACATGAAAAGATGCTCAATGTTACTGATTAGCAAGGAAATGTAAATCAAAACCACAATGAGGTACATTCTCATACCTGTCAAATGACTATCATCAAACAGACCAGAAAACACAAGTGTTGGCAAGGATGTTGAGAAAAGGGAACCCTTGTGCACTACTGGTAGGAATGTAAATTGGGGCAGCCACTATGGAAAAGAAAATGGAGTTTCCTCAAAAAATGAAAAATAGAATTGATCATATGATCATTGACCATATGATCTAGCAATTCCACTTCTGGGTATTTACCTAAACTAAAAAGATATCTGCACCCACCCCCATGTTCACTGCAGCATTATTTACTATAGCCAACACATGGATAAAACCTAAGTGGGGCACCTGGGTGGTTCAGTTGGTTAAGCGTCTGACTGACTCTCCTTCTCCCTGCCCCTCCTCTGCACCTGCTCTCTCTCTCTCAAAATAAATAAATGAACATTTAAAAAAAGAAAAGAAAATGTGGTGTGTATATACACACAATGGAATACTATTCAGCCATAAAAAGAAAGGAATCTTGCCATTTGCAAACAAAATGGATTGACCTTGAAGGCTTTAGGCCAAGTGAAATAAGTCAGATAGAGAAAGAAAAATACTGTATGATTTTAATTATATGTGGAATCTTAAAAAAAAACAAAAAACAGGAGCACCTGTGTGGCTCAGTTGGTAAAGCATGTGACTTGGGTTCAGATTACAATCTCACAGTTCAGGTGTTCAAGCCCTGCATCAGGCTCTGCACTGACAGCTCGGAGCCTGGAGCCTGTTTCAGATTCTGTGTCTCCCTCTCCCTCTGTGCCTTCCCCACTCATGCAATGTCTCTCTGTGTCTCTCAAAAATAAATAAAAACATTTTTAAAAACTTGTTTAAAACCTGAACTCATAAATAGAACAGACTGGTGGTTGCCAGAAGTGAGGGGTTGAGAGTGGGCAAAATGGGTAAAGAGGGTCAAAGGGTACAAACTTCCTGTTATACAATAAATAGATCTTGGGGATATAATACACAGCATGGTGACTACAGTTGGTAATACTACACTGTACATTTGATAGTTTTTTTTAATGTTTTATTTATTTTTGATACAGAGAGAGACAGAGCATAGAGGGGGAGGGTCAGGGTCAGAGAGAAGGAGACACAGAACCAGAAGCAGGCTCCAGGCTCTGAGCTAGCTGTCAGCACAGAGCCTGACGCGGGGTTCGAACCCATGAATGTGAGATCTGACCTGAGCCGAAGTCGGAGGCTTAACCGACTGAGCCACCCAGGCGCCCCTACACTGTACATTTGAAAGTTGCTAAAAGAACAACTTTAAAGTTCTCAGCACAAGAAAAAAAATTGCAATCTCATGCAGTGATGGATATTAACTAAACTTATCGTGATGATTATTTTGCAATATATATAAATATCCATTCATTATGTTGTATATTTGAAATTACTATATGTCAATTACATCTCAATTTTTAAAAATCACAATGGATCAAGTGATTTTCAGTGAGGATGTGAAGACAATTCCGTGTAGGAAAAAACAGTGTTTTTAATACATGATGCTACAACACCTGTATTAGCCACATGAAAACTGATGAAGAACTGATACATGCTAAAAATATTATGCTAACTGGATGAATCTCCACACCATTATGCTAATCGGAAGAAGCCAGGCACAGAAGGTCACCTGTTGTACGATCCATCTATAGGAAGTGTTCAGAACAGATAAAGCCATAGAGACAGAACACAGATTGTTGGTGCCAGGAGCTGAGCAGGAGGGACGGGAAATGAATGCTTAATGGGTACACAATTTTACTTTGGAGTGCTGGAAATACTTTGGAACTAGAGAGAGGTGGTGGTTGCACAATACTGTAAATATACTAAATGCCAAACTGTTCACCTTAAAATGGTTAATTTTACGTTATATAAATTTTACCTCAATACAATTACTTTTTAAGCTTAAGGAATAATTAATTAGTCCTTTGATTTTCAATTTCTAATAAATTGTATAAGTAATTATTTTTAAAAATTTTTTAATGTTTTTATTTATTTTTGAGAGAGAGGGAGACACTGAATCTGAAATAGGCTCCAGGCTCTGAGCTAGCTGTCAGCACAGAGCCCGATGCAGGGCTCAAACCCACGTACCGCGAGATCATGACCTGAGCCAAGGCCAGACATTCAATCGACTGAGCCACCGAGGCTCCCCTATAAGTAATTCTTAAAACCAAAGTAAACCACTAAAACTTTTTTTCTGTGCACAAGCAATACTTTTAAGATACTAAAAAAATCCCATTTGCATTTTAGGCCTCTACTCTCACCACTGTTGAGCACTCACTCAACCCACCTGCCTTAATCCCTTTCCGGTATATGAGCCCCTCAGGGAATACAACCCATTTCTCACTCCTCCCAGTGTCCCCAGTGCCCAGGACCAGGCTTGGAGTGGATGCCTCTGTGGATATTTATTGAACTGAACTGGGCTGCAGATGTGGGTCCCAGGACGCACTGCTGGCCACCAGCATCGAACACTGACCGGTCCTCATGGATGTAGGCCAGGTAGAAGAGGAGCAGGACGCAGTACTGTCTCTGGCGAGTGGTGCCATCCACATACTGGCGATCCGACAGGAAGGCAAGGCTTTCGGGGCTCCTGCTGCATATCAGGGGCAGCCCATGCTGCAGGAATGCAGACACCGCAGAGAGTTCTGGGGAGGAAACATGCAGGAGAATGCCACACGGAGAACACAGGAAAGCAGGTAGTGAGCACAGGAGTACCTTCTACATGAAGAGGGTACAGGGCACAGGCAGGCAGTGTACATGCAGGATGAAAGGAAATCCGTTTCCTCTTCCTTTAGGCAGCCTTCAGGCTGCCAGCGGAGACTAAAGGTAACATGTGTGAGGACATGGATACATGTCTTCGTTCATTGACAAATGTTCAGAATGGCTACTCTAGACCAGGCTGTGACAAACAGGCTGCATCTCCAGGAGCTGGTGGCTGGGAAAAGACAGACAAGGAAATGGACAATTATAGGAGACATGATCAAGTGCCATGTTCAAGTGTGGAGGAGGGTCTGACTCATACCACCCGGGGTGGGGAGGCCAAGCTTGAAAAGGAAGGAACTGTGGAAGGAGAGCAGAAAACAGGCAGAAAAGTGAGGGCAGAGAATCCTGGACACAGAAAGCAAGGTGTTCAGAGGTCCAGACGCAGAAGAGGACATGTTTCAGGGGCAGCAAGGAGTTCAGTCTGACTGAATCAGCAGTGAATAGATGAGGACTGTCAGGAGTTGCACAACTGTGTGACATAATTAGTAGCTAGAGTGTGAAAAACTTTAAATGCCGAGTAAAGACTTTGAATTTTATCCTGAGGACAATTTCTTAGGAAATCCATTTCAGAAAAGAAAGAGTACTTTAATACCAAAAGAATATGAGAGGAAGAGACATCAGAGCTTAAACTTTGAATAACATTAACTTTATAGAAAATTCACTGTATTACCCTTATTTTCCACATATCAGAGGATATCACAGATGAGAGGAAATTTCATCGCTGTCTGACAGTGCCCCACAGACTGATGTTTGGGGACTATAGCTGAAGGCCAGGGTGTCAGGATGATAAGACTTTGGTTTTCAGATAGATCCTTCCAGCAGTGGGTGGAGACAGGTTGGAGGATGAAAGAACGAAAGCAACGTGCCAAGCAGGAGGTCAAGTCAAGTCTGTCCTGCTGGTGCAGTGGACTTAGGGCCAAGCGGAAGGTAAGAATGGAGAATTTCCTGCAGCAATCTGGCTGCAGAGCCAGGTCAGCTCTCCTAATTCTAAGTTCAGTGACTTTTCCACCAAGCTATGATCATTATCATAAAAATGAAACTAATACCCTCGAGTGCCATGCATCCATCCACCCTTTCTCCTGATACACGGAAGAAGGAAGGAATCTGCATGCACATGCTCTTCCCAGCGCTGGGAGGCTTGACAAGGCCTCAGGGTCTAGGGAGGCAGATGCCTGCGGCTCTTCCTCTCCCCAAGAGGGAGGGAGCCGGCAGCGGGGCGGCGCTGGCAAGCACACGAGGCCGTGGTGCAGGGACTGCCAACGTGGTCCTCAGGCCAGTGCCAGGGCATCGGTAGACGTGCTCGTCCCCCTGCAGGCCAGACCACACCCGGAGAGGCAGAGAGCAGTGTGCCAGGCAAAGACAAGTGGTTGGCATAGTGAGAGAATTAGGAGCCAAGCCATGTTGGAAGGAATGAAAATGTTCACTTGGGCTCCTGTCTCTCTCAGCACAATGTTGGGGAAAAAGGAGGAAAAGAGGATTAGGAAGTGGGAGGAGATGACACATCTTTGTAAATGTGAAAAGAAGAAACATGGGCGGCACCAACTCTCACCCACAAAGAAGGCATCATAGTTGTTAAATAAATGAATAGAATGATGATTAAATTGTTGTATATTATACCAAAAGAGGTCTAGGATAGAGGAACTCCGTAGGGCAGAGAACATAACATAATTATTGTATCCACAGCAGCACTTAGGCCTCCCCTGGCATGTAGCAGAAGCTCAATGAATATTCAACTTCAGCTCTCGCCGCTCATCTGCTGGTCCCCCTGCCTCGATTCTGCATGTGCCTCCTTCATTGCATTCAGACCTCTGCTAACGCGCCACCTCCTCACGGAGGCCTTCCTTGACCACATATCTAATGTGCATCTTCTCCCTCTGTCACCCTCTCTCCCTCTGCCCAGTTTTATTTTTTCATAGCACTTATTCATTTATAATATTTCATCTATGTGTTTATTGTCTACCTCTCTCGCTCCATGAGGACAGGACATTGGAGCTCTGTCACCATAACCTGGAATAGAACCTGGAATAGAGCACAGTAGATGCTCAAGAAATAGTTCTTGAATGAAGAAACAAACAAAAAACAAACAGACCATTCAAGGTATTTTGAGCAGAAGTCTCGGGATGTAACAAGCAGGGAGGGAAAGGTCTGGTGTGAGGGATGTTCACACCCGGGATGGCCAGGGTGAGGAACTGGGCTGGATAAGCTTTGGGGTCCTTCTCAACCCTCAGAGTCTAAAGGTCCAGGAACCTTGGATTCTATTGCTTCCTGATTCGATTATCTCATCTCCCTAAGTGTCAGCCTACAATCCCATCATTCCATGGTTTCATGGATCCTCTGGAAGCTTCTAGCAGAGAGAGAATAATTATTGTGATACTGACTCACTACCCAGACTATCAACAAAGGCATCCAGACAGTAAAAGGCCACTGTGAACCTGATGAGAGGTCAAGCTGCAGCATCTTACCTTCTTGGGAAGGCGGCTCAGACTTCTCTGGAGCTGACAGGAGGTTGAGGCTCATGTCATAGAGGAAACTGGAACATACCTGGTTTAGGTCTGAGTGACTTAGAGGGTGGAAAGGAAAAGAGAACAAGAGAGACGACATTGCTGCTTTGGCTGGGACAGCATTATCCCTGCTGGGCTCTTGTACCAGAGCCCTGTGAAACTCTAACCATGGCCCTGGAAGAAGGGTTCTGGAGGTGGCTGTGCACAATAAATATGGAACCCGCTGCTACAGCTGTGACTTAGGCACATAGGCATTCATTAAAATTTTACTGAAAAAATAAACTAAGGAGGGCTACTGAACCCCAATTTAACAAAACATTAAAAAAAAGTGCTCCTAGTTCAGGAAAGGCCTTGGGAGTACTGGGAGCTGTTGAACCTAAGTTGGGTAGTCAAGGAGAAGCATTTGCATCCCTTCTTGAAGACTGGGTGTTCTATTCAGAGATACACAAGGAGAGCCAGAGGCTACATTGTGGTCACCTTGCAGGCTGTAGGCAGTAGCAAATGGAATCTGTCAGGTAAATGCAGAGACAGCTGGCAAATCATAAATGGGAAGGAACAGAAGGTTACTCTAGAAACCTAACCAGACAGAGACTGAAGTGGCCACGTCTCTACTTTGAACCTCTCTACATTTCCTCTGGAAATGCTGGGCTGGCAGCAACGAGAACATGGCTCTTTGTGGGCACTGCTTTCACTACCCTTGAGGGCTTCTGTCTCCCCGTTTGTAAAATGAGGAGTTAGACTGATGATCTCTAAGAGCTGTTCCAGTTTCGATGTAACAGGTGCCCGTCCAAGTATCACATAGAGTGAGTGTCTTACCGGAACTGGATGAAATAAAAGCTACAGAAGCATGTCCAGCTCCTACCACCAGCAGCTGAGCAATTCTGACATGGTGTCAATCCCCCCACCATGGTCCTATGACTAAACCACACCAATCAGAAATTTCCACTTGTCCAGTCAAGGACACTGGCCCCTTGGCCACTAATTTTGCCTGAAACCACACATACCTTGGGCTGGTGCAGAACCTGGCCTTCAGTTCCAGCGTTAACCATATGAAAGATGAGGAAGCTTGGGAGAAGCGGGAAGAAAACAGAGAGCAATTTACACCAGACTCATTACAGAGATTCTCAAATTTGAGTGGTACCAAAGACTACTAATGTTGGAGTCATATAGACCTAGGTTCAAAATTTGCTCCAACAATACCAGTAGTGTGATCCTGGAACACGTATTTAACTTCTCTGAGACTCTGTTTCAATACCTATACCTCACAGGTTGTTGTGAAGCTAAGTAAGTATAACATAGAACATCTAACAAATGCCTAGCACTGCACTGTGGAGTAGGTGTTGAATAAATGTTCATCTTCCATTATAATCTGGCACATTTGACAATGACCTAGGAAAGACACATCTGCTCATTCTATCCCTTCTTCCAATTTTGTAGAAAATAATCCAGTTTCAGACTCAAAAGGAACAAAGGGTGGTCGCTGCTTTATCCCCATTGCTGAATGCCTGCAGGGAAGGACTGGCTCTCAGACCTGAGGTCAGGTAACAGATTCTGTGTTAGCTGATGACCCTGGCCCAGGCCCCTGCACTGCCTGCCTCCTCCCGGTCTCCCCACATCCTGCACCAAGCCTCCCTGTCAAAACTGACTTCTGTCCTGTCCATCCTGGGCCCCTATAAAAAGCAGGATTCTAGAAAAGAACATCAAGAGGTCCCACTGCGCCAGCTTCAGAGTTAGGGACAATCTGGGGCTAAAGCACATGGCAGGAAATTAATCCCTCAGAGTTTCACAGCAACTTTCTGGGACACACTTCAACTCATGACTCCCCCGGGAGGGGGAGCACAGGATTCCTGCTGGAAGGCGCTCCTGGCCGAGTCTTCCAGGGACTGAGAGTTTCTCCACCCTTTATTCAAGGCCTTTGCCCACTCCTGGCTGGCACTGCCTGCTTCCTTCTTTTCTCTTGAAGGTTGGGCCCCTACTCCTGTTCTACCTACATAGATCTCCCTGTACACAATCTTTCTCCATACCCTTTCTTCTCCACCACTGCCCCTCAGAGATCTACATTTCTGAAGTTGCACCCATCCAACATCCCAAGACCATATCTTCTTGACTCTTGAAGTATGGCAGACAAGAAGAGTGGATGGAAGGGAGAAAAGAAGTATAGGTCAGTTGTCATAATAACTAAGAGGTAGAATCATTTAGGAGTTCTATATATATTACCTCATTTAATAATGAGATAATCTGGCTAAAGACATTGGAGACAAAATATTAATTTGTCCAAAGGAGGGGCTAAGAATCTCAACTCACAAGAGCTAATGACAAAGGTCCTGCTTTTTCCTCCCTCTTCCACACAGCCTCTCACTCTCTTCTAGAAGCTCCCACTCCCACTTTCTCTGAGAAATAGCTTCAGCTTCCTAAAGGTTTCCTGTCCTCTGTTTGCCTGGAAAGAATAAAGATCCCTCTGAACTGTGACAAGGGACCTCCCCAGGATGACCTAGACTATTAGTCAGAAACTCCCTCAATATCCCAAATCAAATTTTGAGACACCTCCAAAAGGCATGCCCCTCATCACCCCAGCTCTGGGTCCAGCCCCCTTCTCCTTTCCAAGGAGCTTGCTCTACTGAGGAGCAGGAGTCTCCATTGCTTCTTTCTATCAGCGACTAATCAGAGTAAGTGTTTCTAGTGTTGGAGGGTAAAAGAAAACTTTTCCTAATTTCATGTTCCCCTCCAATTATCCCCCTTTTCTCACCCCCTCTCACACCAAACTTACCCAAAGAGCTGTCTATCATGTTACTACTGCCTCACCTTGCACTCACTCTTCAGCTCACTACAGTCTGGCATCCACTCCAACTATGTCACAGAAACTGCTCTGGCTGAGGTCCCCAACAGCCTCCATGATGCCAAATCCAATGAACATATTTCAGTCCTCATCTTCCTTGACCTCTGGGATGCATCCGACACACCTACCACTCCCAAATCTATAAAACTCTCTTCACTTGGCTTCTCTAATGCCATACCCTTCTGGTATCTTCCTGCTTCTCCGACTGTCCCTTATCAGTATCCTTTAGAGTTTCCTCCTTCTCCTCGCCATTTGCCCTTGATTTTATCCTGGTCCCCTTTGGTCATCTCATTTTACATGATCCCTCAAAAGATCCTTGGCCCCACAAGGACAGAGTTCTATTTTGTTCACTGCTACATCCTCAGCCCCAGGACAGTGCCTTTCATGAAGTGCCCAATCAATATTTCTTGAGTCAACGAAAGGCTGTATGCTGAGGACTTGCATATCGATATCTAAAGACCAGATCTTTCCCCCGACTTCAGATACACAGTCAATCACCTACCTAACCTCTCTACTGGGATATCTCACAGGCATCTCACGTTCATCCTGACCCAAACTGATCACATTCTCGACTTCCCAAATCAGATCCTCCCACAGTGAGCCTCCTATTGATGAAAATCACCACCATCCACCTAGATGGCAGCCAGAACCCAAGGCATTACCCTGAGCTGTTCCCTCTCTCTCCTGCCCCACATCCAACAGTTGCATTCCCTTCCGACACTGCCTTTAGTTCCTATCACCAGCCTGAGTTAATGCAAGAGGTTAAACTATTGTCTCTAGTCTTGCCTCCCTCTCACTCATGGTCCACACCAATCCAAAAAGGATCTTTCCAAAACAGAAACCTGAGCCTATCACTTGCATTCTTTAAGACTCAAAGCTCCCAGGATAAAGTCCAGATTCCTCACATGGCCAACAAAGCCCTGCACAACTGAGCCCTGGCTACTCCTCTGTGGTAGACTTTCTGCTGCCTGCTATGTGATAGGAATAAAAGAAAAGACATTAGGGGCGCCTGGGTGGCTCAGTCGGTTAAGCCTCCGACTTCAGTTCAGGTCAGATCTCACGTTCGTGGGTTCGAGCCCCGCATCAGGCTCTGTGCTGACAGCTAGCTCAGAGCCTGGAGCCTGCTTCCGGTTCTGTGTCTCCTTCTCTCTCTGCCCCTCCCCCTCTCATGTTCTGTCTCTCTCTGTATCAAAAATAAATAAAACATTAAAAAAAAATTTTTTTAAAAAGAAAAAAGAAAAGACATTAAATGGCAATAATAAAAGGCAAGCACAGCACCGAAATTCAAAAAGAAAGCAAGCTCCAGACCCAGATTCCCTGAATTTGAATCCCATGCATACCACTTCCAGTGTGACCCTGGGCAAGTTATTCAACCTCTCTGAGTTTCAGTATGCTTCTCCATAGAATAAAAATAATCATAGTACATACTTCCTAGGGATTTTACAAGAACTAAATGAATTAATACACGTAAAGCACTTAAAATAGTATCTGTCCATAGTAAGAGTGTCATAAATGTTATCATTAGTTATTACTACCTTCTCTCTCCTCCCTTTTCAGTTTTTGGCTATTTTTCCCTTCCCATTTCCACCATCACTCCTACTTTCTAAGGAAAATAAAGGAGACTCTGACTCTGACTCCTGGGCTTATTCTACATGTTGAACTATTTACAGTGTGACAATAGGACAAGTGAGAAAGGAAGGCTTACACTTGAGGGGGGAATGGCTAGTGAGAGAAGAATATAGACGCAAGAAGGCCTAGAGAAGGCTGAGGGAGTCAAGAGCCACTGGGGTTCAGTTTCAGAAGGCACTTCAGTGCAGTTAGACAGCAGCTTTCACAGAGTGCCACCGCTCCCCTAGAAGGCATCTGGAAGTACGTGGGGACATTTTTCAGGGGTCACAATAACTGGGGGTACTTCTGACATTCAGCACTCAGGAGTCAGAGATGCTGAACATCCTGTGAGGTCTGAGGGAATATGAAGGGATGAGGGTAATGTGGAAAGACAGTGTTGTGGGCTCAGAACTGGAACCTCCTTGACACTCTCAGAGAAGTATCAAGAAACAGAAAACTTAACTTTCAGTACCTTCGATTGCTGGGTGGTATTGCCTTCCACTGAACACTGGGCAGAGTGCAGATATTGGCCCTGAGTGACTATGTAAACGTCCTGCCCACAAGTTATGCTCTCTTTGAATACTTTAAGCACCTGTCTCCCCCCCAACTTTTCCACACTTGCCTACCAAGCTTCTTGGAGAACTTCTCCTTCATGTGGGGAACGATGACAAAGAGGCTGTGTAGAATCGAGAAGAAAACTTCCATCAAGTTTGGTTGGGTGGCCTGCTCTGAGTGCCTCTGCAAAGAACCAGAAGGTGGAACAGAGCCCACCAGGACTGAGCCTCTGAAGTAGAAAGCATCGGCAAAACTGGCATCAAATCAAGCAACAAGGGACTAACCCCTTTCACTTAAAGGGCACAAGAAAAGCTAGGGAACCTGAAGTCACAAGCCCGCATCCAAGGGTTATATCCACCACTTAATAAGTTGTGTAAGACACATTACCTCTCTGGCCTCTGTACCAAAAAGAGTAAAACAAGAATAACAATATGACGTTCCTCCTGGAAACAAATGAGGCCTAATGTGTAAAAAGTACTTTTTAAACTATAATGCAGAGTAATACTCAAATTCCTATGACTACAGCCATTTAGTAATAATCATATACACTACAAACTGTCTTCACATTTATTTTTCATATGATCCTTGAACAGTCAGTCATGAGGCAGCCTGATGTAGCAGACAGAGCTCTGGATCAAGAGTAGAGAAACCTGGATTCAAGATCAAGCTCTGCACAAAGTTGCTGTGTGCCCATGGGTCAGTCACCTCCTCCCCTCTTGGTGTCTCATTTCCCTACCTGTAAAAGCTGGGATCTCAGGGGCACCTGGGTGGCTCAGTCGATTAAGCATCTGACTTCGATTCAGGTCATGATCTCAGTTTGTGAGTTTGAGCCCCATGTTGGGCTCTGTGCTGATAGCTTGGAACCTGCTTCAGATTCTATGTCTCCCCCTCTCTATGCCCCTCCCATGCTCATTCTCTCTCTCTCAATAATAAAAAAAAACATTAAAAATTGTTTTAAAAAGCTGGGATCTCAGATACATGATTCTTATAAATATCTTTCCTTTGATTTTTTTTAAGTAGGTGTCATTCTCAGCATGGAACCCAACGTGAGTTGGGACCAAGAGTCGGATGCCTGACTGACTAAGCCACCCAAGCACTTTGTTTCCTTTGGTTTTTTTTTTTTTTAATGTTTTATTTATTTTTGATACAGAGAGAGACAGAGCATGAGAGGGGGAAGGGCAGAGAGAAGGAGACACAGAACTGAAGCAGGCTCCAGGCTCTGAGCTAGCGGTCAGCACAGAGCCTGACGCAGGGCTCGAACCCACGGACGTGAGATCTGACCTGAGCTGAAGACGGAGACTTAACCGACTGAGCCACCCAGGCGCCCCTGTTTCCTTTGGTTTTTAAACCAAAAAAAAATTTAATTAGAAAGGTAGTAATGCTCATTAAAGAAATTTGTAAAATACAAGAAAGTAGAAAGAAGAATGTAATAATTCTATCCTCTAGTTCTAGATCGGACTCTACCACTTCCTAAGTCTAGGAAGAAGGCAGAGCAGATGAGGAAGCCAACGTGAACTGCCCCGGTGCTGCTGCGAGTGAGCGCCAGTCAGAGCGGCACATAGCCCTCGGCTCCTGACAGTCACCCACTTGAAGACCTGGCCTGCTGGCTCACGGGCTTCTTCAAGGAGCTTCTCTGCCCCCGAACCAGACAGAGGATGCCTCCCTGCTGCCACCTACTGTTCCCAGTAGGTATTTAGAGGTGCCCTGACTAAAGGGACTCTTCAATAGCTCACAGGATGTCCAAACCTCAAAGAGGACAGGACTCACCCAAAGTCAGCAGAGCGGCCAGCAGCTCTGGACCAGATCTTCCTACCACCACCATCTCAACTCAGCTCAAAACAGAGCTCTTTTGGACCAAGTCTCTCTTCCGAATGGCCAAATCTCATTTTACAGAAGTGAAGCCTCAATCAGACATTCACCACTGATTTACTAATCATTAGAACGCACGGGTTCAAATCTCAGCACTGTTATGTACTCGCTTTACAACTGCTGTGACATGACAACCTCATCTTTAACGTGGGGATGACTGCAGCACCCATCTCACACAGTCAGTGGGCTGATCAAATTAGGTGATCAGTACAAAGCATTTATTACTCCATAAATATTACCTATTTACTATTTTATTATTACTGCTTTCTACTTTTACTTAAGAGGCATCTGTTTGTTTACGATGAAACACTACACTTTAGGTTTTTAGGTTTTGGGGGTGGTTAAGATTTTTAAAAATTGGGGGGCACCTGGGTGGCTCAGTCAGTTGGGCATCTGACTTCAGCTCAGGTCATGATCTCACGGTTCATGGGTTCAAGCCCCATGTTGGGCTCTGTGCTGACAGCTCAGAGCCTGGAACCTGCTTCACATTCTGTGTCTCCCTCTCTCTCTGCCCCTGCCCCACTAATGCTCTGCTCTCTCCATCTCTCAAAAATGAATAAACATTTAAAGAAACAGATTTTTAAAAATTTAAGTAATCACTACACTCACTGTGGGACTCAAACCCACAACCCCAAGACCAAGAGTCACATGCTCCACCAAATCAGACAGCCAGGTGCCCCATGCTTTGTTTTCATTTTTTTAAAAAAAGGAAAACTGGCTGAGGAACAGTACTACTGAGGCCCCCAGAAGGTCCAGTTGAGTACTCGCTGCCTGTGTCTCTTGGCTTGACTCACACTCACGTTCTTCTCCTCCCCAAACTTCATGCTCTCTGTGGCCCAGGGGAACCCACCATCACCATGGGGATGCAAAGGGAGTCACAGGCACTTAGAAGAAATTCTGAGAAAGCCTCCAAAGTGTCTTCCTTCTTGGCTCCGGGAGCTGTGAATGGATTCTCCTGGGCTGAAGGCTCGCTCTGGAATTCCATGGCCAACCTAAGAAATCAATGTGTGAGCATATCCATACTACCTATACAACATAAAGGTTAGAAGCATCCTCCCTGAGTGATGCCTGAGCTCGAGGTCCAGGGCAAGTGTCCCCATCAGCAGATGTAGAGAAAATTTAAGAGGACTCAGAGAGGGAGGACCGGTCCTGGGATGCCTCTCTAGTTCTGTGCTCCCCATCCCCCCTCTTATAATACATGACTCTTCTATCCTATCACATGTACTTCCCTGAACACACCATGCTACTTGCTGTTTTAGATCTCTTTCCCTTTACATACACTGCTCTCTCTACCAGGAATGCCTTCCCCACATTTGTGCAACTTAATGAATTCCACATATATATGCAAAACCGCCTCTTCCCCAAGACGCTGTGAGCTCCTTGTGGGCAGAGGTCAGTCTGATTTATCTTTCTACTCCCACTGTCTAGCCACAGACCTGACATAGAGTAGATACAACAAACATTTGTTAATGTGAACTGACTTAGTCCAACCAGCATTCAAAGTCTTCTCACTATGCAGCAAAGCATCAGAAACCAAGTGCTGCTTCTAGAACTTCATCCCTCATCTCTTTTCCACTCCTACCCTCTATAATACTGCCTCAGACCACAGAGGGTCCCTCACCTGCAGGCATTTCTGAATCCCTCCAGAGTGCTCAGGAGGAACTTTCCCCTTCGAAGAATGGCCTTCTCTGAATCTCTACTGGAGCCATGGCCCTGAGGGGAGAAGGAGAGGCGGGCGCCGGTTAGTCAAGTACCTACTCTGGGTCCCAACCTGTGCTTAGACGACTACAGACCTCTTCGTCTCACACAGGAGTCTGGCACTCCCATACACCTAACACTTTCCAGGGCATCTTGACTATATCCTCACAAATCCAGTCACCTAATAGCTCTTTTAAAAATGATAGAAGAGGGAACATTAACCATCTGTCTCCCTGTGAATCACAGGACTGGCTCTTGTTCTATTATATGCAGAAAGCTGTCACAGGCTGGGGGACATTAGCATAAATGGCTATAATGCCCATATTGCTTGCTCGAAAACCCCACCCCATCAGGTATGCAAAGCTTAGTTTCCGAAGTTAATTTTAAAAGATATAACCAGTATTCACATTAACTGTATCCTTTCTGATATGTTCAGTCTATGGACCATTAAAAGCCAACAATTACAACACATTGCACATTAGTCAGATTCTTTCTGAGATTCTAGTGATCTACCCTTAATAATTTTGTGAGCATGTTTACCATAACTGCTTGGATGATGTAAAAGACAAAATGGTATAATGTAGTAGGTTTGGGTACAAACACCCTGGGATTTACTATCCAAATTCAGGTACTTGCTAATTTTGGACCTTCGAGAAAAATTATTTAACCCTGTGGCTTCAGTTTCCAAATCTGTAAAAATGAGGAAAGCAATTATTAAGCTTTAAAGCTCTGCAGTTAGGGGAAAAAAGTCGTATCTCATTATAGATATGTGTGCATGAAAAAAAGCTATAAAAAGGCATAAAAAGGTACGGCAATTATCTTCTTAAAACACATTACAGCATGATCTTCAGACGAAACAAGCTGCATGTGGTGTACTGACCAGGGGCCTCCTGTTCAGCGGGGTCTGGGAAAAATCTGCACACCGGTTCAGCATGGCTTCAAGCAAGGCCCGCAGTTCCTTATACTGCACGGGTGGAGCACTCTGATGGTCCTTCCTGCAGCCAGAGAGATGAAGGCAGGGTTAGGGTAGGTCAGTGTATTCCAAGATACCCTCAGATTCTCGGGCAATGGCGGGTGGGCAGTGTGATGGGTCCAGGATTTGATCTGATAAAAATATTCGCTCCAACACTTATCTAGTTGCATGACTTGCATGACTCTGTACAGATTCTTCATCCCCCTAACCCTCAGTTTTCACATCTACTCAATGAGAAGTAATAGTACTTTCCTCATAAAATTATTTTAAGGATCAAATTAGATAAAGCACTTATCATGATGCTTAGTAGATAGTAATCCCTTATAAATGACAGCTATGATTATTGTTGTTACTAAGGAGACAGTGAAGAACCTCCTGGTGAAAGAAGTACTATCTAGAACTGAAGGTGCATCAAGAGATGTATACAGCCACTGTCCTCAGCAAATTAGTGATAAGCTCTCTTGGGGAAGAGAGATCAAATTTGTTCTCTGTTACCTTGATAAGGAAAACCACAATCATAGGTAAATGTTATCAGGGCTCAGACCTTATTTCATTATAGGGAAGAACCTTCTAAGAGTCAAACTGTATAGAGGTAAAGGGGGAAATCCAGGAGGAGTGACTCTCCCTTCTTAGAAACTATAAACAAAGACTAGAAACTACTTTTGGAGATTCAATCATGGTGAGAATGGGCTAAATACAGAAAGTAACACTTAGGGTCCATTTGAACCTTCATATTCCATAGATTCAGGGAGCCAAGAGTCATTGACTAGTCTAAATGTAAGCTCCAAGAGGCGAGAGACCAGCTACCTAAACAGAGCTAGATGCATTATAAATTGATGATAAATTTTTAAAAAGATGCTAAATGAATAAATGACTACTTTGCAGGGTATAAAGTAGCCATATTTGTTGCCTAGGGATGCTGTCACAAATTGCCACGAACCGCATGGCGCAAAACAACAGAAACTTATGCTCTCATAGTTCTGGGGACCAGAAGTCTGAAATCAAGATGATGGCTCCCTCTAAGGGCTCCAGGGAAGAATCCTGCCTTGCCCCTCAGCTGCTGGTGGTTGCCAACAGTCTTCATCATTCCTTGGCCCACAGCCGCATCATTCCCATTTCTGTGTCTTCTTCACATGGCCACCTTCCCTCTGTGTGTGTGTCTGTTACTCTAGGTCCAAATCTTCCCCTCCTTATAAGGACACCAGTCTTTGGATTTAGGAGCCCGTACTGTGTGACCTAATTTGAATTCAATTACATCTACAAAGGCCCTATTTCCAAATAAGGTCACACTCAGAGATTATGGGTGAGCATAAATTTTAAAGGGTTACTATCCAACCCAGCACGGTAACTAAGGAGAAACCTATGTAACCCTTGGGCCTGGGCCTTTTTTGAACAGACAGTAATCTGTTGGGCTTTCTAATAGGCTCTCAATTCACTGTATATAGTTAAGGCTTGATTTCTCCTTTCTTTCTTCATTTCTAAGAGCTCTAAGCTTCTATCCTACACTGATTGTCAATCCCTGGTTCCGCCATCTTTAAATTCTTTCTAGCAATTCTCACTCCTCATTCCTCCTTCTAGTTGTGCTTCTCAGGGACCCACTGAACCACAGTCCACCTCAGAGGGAACACCTCAGTAAACCTTCTGGGAAATTAACATGAAAAGTAAAATCAGCTGAGGATTAATAACCAGCCTCCTACCCAGCACTCTCCACAATTCTGACCTACCCAGCTTTCCCAGCTTCTTCATGTACTATTCCCCTTCACACAACCTGCTAGAAGACTAGCTACTGTACCCTAAGAAATCCCTATACTTCCCCGCCCACAGGGTCCTTCCACAAATCCAAATCTCTCTCTCATCACCTGCCTCCTGCCTGGAAGGAGCTACCAGTCCCCCATAGCACTAGCCTCCTGGGAGACCTCCAGTTCTGCATGAGCACCTCTAACTGACACTGCTCTTACTGTGGTAAGGTTTAGTCATCTCACCCTCATTGGGATTCATGCCCCAGATTTAGAGATTCAAATCCAAGAAAGACAAAGGGGAAAAGAGACATACTGAAGTCATTGTAATGTAAATGTTATTTTTCGCTTCCATTTTTAGAACCAACCTAGAGTCAAATCACAAAGACTTAAATATAGTCACAAAGAGACTATAAATACTAACCTTTACCGTGTAAAATTAAAGGTACAGCTGGCTGACATTGAGAAGTAGAAGGCACAGAGAAAGGAGAGGAGAAAGGAAAAGTTGGATACTAATATGCTCAGCTAACCAAGTGGGGAGTCAAGAGATAGTGCTTTCAGTTGAGGGAACAAGAAATACAAGTTTTAAGTATACTATTTAAAGGTTTGAAAACAGGGGCGCCTGGGTGGCTCAGTCGGTTGAGCCTCCAACTTCAGCTCAGGTCAGATCTCATGTTCGTGGATTCGAGCCTGGCGTCAGGCTCTTTGCTGACAGCTAGCTCAGAGCCTGGAGCCTGCTTCCGGTTCTGTGTCTCCTTCTCTCTCTGCCCCTCCCCCTCTCATGCTCTGTCTCTCTCTGTCTCAAAAAATAAATAAATAAAAGATTTTAAAAAAAGGTTTGAAAACATAAGGTATTATGTTAGCAAAAATGCCAACGAAATGTAGAGAAGACAAAATAATAAGACCTAAATCTTGGTCTTTCTTCCAGGCGATTTAATGAATAATGTCCTAAATTCACAAAGTAACACCATTATAAGCATATTGTTTAGATGTAGGGAGACAATCACCAGAATTAAAACCGAAATGAATTAAAGTTGGTTTCCTTTACAAGTGGGGACAGGGGACTGTTCTTTTTCATTATATACCTGTATATTTTATTTTTTATTATTTGAATATATTACTTTGTTAGATTTTTAGAAGGGAAAACATAGAAAACAGATGTTATTCAAGTTTCGTCCCTTACTTTTTTTTTCTTCAAAATACCCAGCATCTTGCTAAGTTATAATTTCCCATCCTGACCCTGGGATCTCTTAGTCTTACCATCCATTTTGACATCCTTCATTCATATGCTGTCTGTCAGGAATGAGGCTTATAGTAGTGAAAAAACAGACATGGTCCCTGATTTTTTGGAGATTATATTATAATGGGGAGAGACACAAAACAAAAGAATAAACAACAACATCAAGTGTTTGGTAGGTGCCATATAACAGCCCAATGGGTTGGTTAGGGTAGGACGCTCTAAATGCAACCTGAATGATGATGGGAAGAAGCCACTCATGCAAAGATTTTAGGGAAGAGCATTTTAGGTAGAAATAACAATTAGTAGAAAGGAAGTAGGGGAAAAGTCTGGACTAAAACTTTTTAAAAATTACATCCATGAAATAAATAGAATAAAGTGTTATTTAAAGACATGCCGATGGGATGCCTGGTTGGCTCAGTCAGTGAAGCATGTGACCCTTGATCTCACGGTGGTGAGTTAGAACCCCACATTGGACACAGAGCTTACTTTAAAAAAAAAATTAAGGGGTGCCTGGGTGGCTTAGTTGGTTAAGTAGCCAACTCTCGATTTCAGCTCAGATCATGATCTCATGGTTTGTGGGTTCAAACACCACGTGGCGCTCTGTGCTGACAGTGCAAAGCCTGCTTGGAAATCTCTCTCTCTCCCTTTTTCCCTGCCCCTCCCCTGCTCACATGCTCTCTTTCTCTCAAAATAAATAAACATTTTTAAAATTAAAAAAAAAACATGCAAAGAACTGGAAAGAACTCTTCCAAATTAAATATGAAAACAGAAATAAAACACACAAAAGCAGCATTGAAAGATAAAGTC
The DNA here is from genome assembly GCF_006229205.1 of Suricata suricatta. Classification (NCBI taxonomy): domain Eukaryota; kingdom Metazoa; phylum Chordata; class Mammalia; order Carnivora; family Herpestidae; genus Suricata; species Suricata suricatta. Next base: position 6,586,962 of record NC_043709.1, read on the forward strand.
AATTGGGGCACCTGGGTGGCTCAGTTGGTTGAGTGTCCAACTTCAGCTCTGGTCATGATCTTGCGGCTCATGAGTTCAAGCCCCGCGTCTGGCTCTGTGCTGACAGCTTAGAGTCTTGAACCTGCTTCGGATTCTGTGTCTGCATCTCTTTCTGCTCCTCTCCCACTCACACTGTCTGTCTGTCTCTCTCTCTCTCTCAAAAAATAAACCAACATTTGGGGCGCCTGGGTGGTTCAGTCAGTTGAGCATCCAACTTCCGTTCAGGTCATGATCTAACACTTCATGAGCTCAAGCCCCACATTGGGCTCTGTACTGACAGCTCAGAGCCTGGAGCCTGATTCAGATTCTGTCTCTGTCTCTGTCTCTCAAAAATAAACGAACATTTTAAAAAACTTTTTTTTAAAGATAAAGTTAAGAAAATTTCCCAGAGGGGCACCTGGGTGGCTCAGTCAATTAAGCGTCCAACTTTGGCTCAGGTCATGATCTCACGGTTTGTGGGTTTAAGCCTTGCATCGGGCTCTGTGCTGACAGCTTAGAGCCTAGAGCCTGCTTTGGATTCTATGTCTCCATCTCTCTCTCTGCCCCTCCCCTGATCACATTGTCTGTCTCTCAAAAATAAATAAATGTTAAAAAAAATTATTTAAGAAAAAAAAAAATTTCCCAGAAACCAGTGCATAATGACCAAAAAGAAAAACTGTCAGAAAAGAAAGAAAATTAAAGGACCTATCCATGTCAAACATTTGAATAGCAGTTCCAGAAAGAGAGAACAGAGTAAATAGAGCACTGGAAAGAAAAAATTCAAGAAAATTTCCCTTGCATCCAAAATCATAAAATACCTTGGAATAAACCTAACCAAAGAGGTGAAAAATCTATACACTGAAAACTACACAAAGCTTATGAAAGAAGTCGAAGATGACACACACAAAAAAAGGAAAAACATTCCATGTTCATGGATTAGAAGAACAAATATTGTTAAAATATCAATACTATCCAAAGTAATCTACATATTCAGCACAATCCTTATCAAAAGAACATTAGCATTCTTCACAGAGCTAGAACAAACAATCCTAAAATTCTGTATGAAATCAGGAAAAGACCCCAAATAGTCAAAGCAATCCTGAAAAAGAAAACCAAAGCTGGAGGCATCACTATTCCAGACTTCAAGTTGTATTACAAAGCTGTCATCATCAAGACAGTGTGGCACTAGCACAAAAACAGACACCCAGATCAGTGGAACAGAACAGAGAACCCAGAAATGGATCCACGAATATATGGCCAACTAATCTTTGACAAAGCAGGAAAAAATACCCAATGGAAAAAAGACACTCTCTTCAGCAAATGGTGCTGGGAAACTGGAATGAACCTGGACCACTTTCTTACATCATACACAAAAATAAACTCAAGATGGATGAAAGACAAACATAAGACAGGAAACCATCAAAATCCTAGAGGAGAGAACAGGCAACAACCTTTTTGAGCTCTGCCACAGCAACTTCTTACTAGATGTGTCTCCAAGAGGCAGGGGAAACAAAAGCAAACATTTTGGGACCTCATCAAGATAAAAAGCTTCTAAACGGCAAAGGAAACAATCAGCAAAACTAAAAGGCAACTGACAGGATTGGAGAAGATATTTGCAAATGACATAAGATAAAGAACTTACCAAACTCAACACCTAAAAAACAAATAATCTAGTGAAGAAATGGGCAAAAGACATGAATAGACACTTTTCCAAAGAAGACATCCAGAATGCCATCAGATACATGAAAAAATGCTTAACATCACTCATCATCAGGAAAATACAAATCAAAACTACAATGAAAGACCACCTCACAGCTGTCAGAAAGGCTAAAATTAACAACTCAGGCAACAACAGATGTTGGTGAGAATGTGGAGAAAGGAGAACAATTTTGCACTGTTTGTGGGAATGCAAACTGGTGCAGCCACACTGGAAAACAGCTTGGGTTCCTCAAAAAGTTAAAAATAGAACTACTCTATGACCCAGCAATTGCACTACTAGGTATTTATTGAAAGGTCACAAAAATGCTGATTTGAAGGGGCACATGCACCCTGAGTATAACGGTTATGGACAATAGTCAAAGTATGGAAAGAGCCCAAATGTCCATCAATCAATGAATGGATAAAAGAAGATGTGGTATATATATTTAATGGAATATTACTCAGCAATGAAAAAATGAAATCTTGCCATTTGCAACAACGTGAATGGGAACTAGAGTGTATTATGCTAAGAGAAATAAGTCAGAAAAATATAAATATCATATGATTTCACTTATATGTGGGATTTAAGATACAAAACAGATGAATATATGGAAGGAAACTAAAAATAGAGAGGGAGATATACCATAAGAGACTCCTAAATACAGAGAACAAACTGAGGGTTGCTGGTGGGGTGTTAGGTGGGGGAAGCGCTAAAGGGGTGAAGGGCATCAAGGGGGACATTGGTTGGGATGAGTCCTGGGTATTATATGTAAGTGATGAATCACTTAATTCTATTCCTGAAAAAATATTTTTTATTGAAATAAATAAATAAAAATTTTAAATGGGGAAGGGAAGGGAGGAAGGGAGGGAAGGAAGAAAGAAAGAAAAGAAAAGAAAAAAGAGAGAAGAAAGAAAAAGAGAAAGAAAAGAAAAAAGAAAAGGAAGGAAGGAAGGAAGGAAGGAAGAGATTCCCTGAGCCAAAGGACAAGTACCCCCTAGAAGCTGCCCTGGCATGACCTGGCCTGCGCAACACGCAGAGGTAGACAGGTCAGCCCACCTGGGTCTGGGTCTCTCACCTGAGAAAGGCAGAAATGGCCTTCACTGCCTCAGCAGCCACCTCCAGCACAGGGCTGTTTACTGCCTCTTGGAGGGCACGGCCAGCATCTCTGCACATGGTTGAGCTTGTGAACAGTTTGATCTCCTCTGGCTGGCTGAGAAATGGTAAATGAGCCATGAGTAAGTGAAGCCAATCACTGACTCCACCTTCCTTCCTCCTCCAGTCTGGCCCCTACAGGCCAAGGTCACATCACTTTGCTCACCGAGTCAGGATCTCAGCCAAAAGCAGCAGGCCCTCCTTATGCAGCTCTGTGTTGTTCATCCGCAGGCTTCCCTGTAGGCTCCTCACCACTGACTCAATCCCTATTTCAAAATGACATGACAGAGGCCAGGGATCAGTACTTGGCAGTTCCTTCACTGCCTGCCCAGGAGAAGTGAGAGTTTCTGGATACCATATTTTTGCTGGTGGCCCCTCATGGAGGAGCCCTGACAAAGTTGAAATGATGGGATGGGACTGTGAGATCTTTGAGGGCAGGCCCTTATCTGATTCATCTCTGTCTCCCTGCAACCCAGCACAAGCCATAGCACAGGCTCTGGCACTCGAGGTATTTACTTAACGTCTACTGACCAAGTCGTGCCTTTTCTGCTAGACATGCTCCTACTCTTTCTCAAGGAGTCAGGTCAGACCTCCATTCTCCCAGGAAACCTTCCTGATCCACTCAGGCAGAGCTGTGTGCCTCCACTGAGCTCCCACAGCACCTGTACTTCCCTCTAGCAGAGCCCTAACAGGGACCACATTATAGGTATCCCTAAATCTCTAGGTCCTAGCCTGGTGCCTGGCATAGAACAGGAACACAGAATATAAAATAAATGACTAAATGTGCCCTGCCTAAAAATCCAGACAGTATATAAAAAGTCCCAGACAAGGGACACCAGGTAGCTCAGTCAGTTAAGCATATAACTTCCACTCAGGCCATAATTTCACAGTTCATGTGTTCAAGCCCTGGGGTCGGGTTTGAGCCCCAGGTTGGGTTCTGTGCTGACAGCTCAGAGCCTGGAGCCTCTGGAAATCTTCAGATTCTGTCTCCCTCTCTCTCTGCCCCTCCCCTGCTTGTGCTTGGTCTTTTTTTTTTTTTTTTAATGTTTTTTTATTTATTTTTGAGAGACAGAGAGAGACAGTGCAAGCAGGGGAGGGTCAGAGAAAGAGGGAGATATCTGAAGCAGGCTCCAGGCTCTTGAGCTGTCAGCACCGAGCCCGACGCAGGGCTCAAACCCATGAACCGTGAGATCATGACCTGAGCTGAAGCTGGACGCTTAACCGACTGAGCCACCCAGGCGCCCCTCTCTGTCTTTCAAAAATAAATAAACATTAAAATAAAAGTCGCTGATAAAGAAGGTATCACCAGGAAGGAAAAGGAAGGGACAATTTCAAAAAACCTTGAAAGGCTGAATCAGCAAAACTTAGAGACTAACTAGATAGATATCTGGGGGACAGAAAAGGACCGAATCCAAGGCTGAGTAAAGTTGTTCTTAAAGTACAACTGGAATTCATTCACTGGCTAATAGCAGGGCCTTTTTCTTGCCAAGCACAGATACTTCTGCCAATCTGTGAGGGGAACTCTCTGGATATCATTGTTTCCATATGAAATCGGTAATGAGTTTAGGCCAATGGAAATGACCAGACCCAGCAACCCCTCCAAGGTGTAGGCTAGCCCCCCATCATTCTTGCTGCTACCCAACTTCAAAGTGCTGACCACCCTACCCAGAGCTCATGGACTCCCACCACTAACCGTACACTGTGTGGCATTTGGAAAAGAAGAGGGGCTCTTCCGCCAGAAGTATCAAGCTGTTGTAGCTGAACCAGACAAGCACTTCGCTGGAAGAGGAAAGGTGCTCAAAGAGGAACTCTGGCCGGGAGAAGGGAGAAAACAATGATGACAGTTGCGTGATCACGATCCATTAACTAACACTAGCGTCATGGATTCGTTCATCATCTCACACCTATTACTCCATCTGTTTACACACCCTCTCCATGAGATGTGATCGTGAATTCACAGATAAGCCTGGAAAATCATCTCAGGGTTATAATCCAAACTCATCTTTTTAACAGAGGAGGAAACTGAGACCCAGAGAGAAGTATTATTAGTGGTAGAGGTGGGCCTGGAACTCAGGATGGGTAATAGCATGATGCAGAGAAAAGATTTTAGAGCCAGAGAGGCTTGATTTCATATCCCTTCTCTGCCAGTGACCGGCCTTGTAAATTTACACCCAGTCATTTCCCTTCTCTGATCCTCAATTTCCTTATCCATAAAACATCAAAGATCAGGACCTAAACATGGCAGCACTTACGGCACACCTCGGGGCAGATTTCCTGATCATAGCAAGCCCTCAAGAAACACTAGATCCCTTTGCCTTCCTGGCCCACAGGTCTTTCCACCACCTCAGAGAAGGTGCTTATTCCTAGATGGTCAAATAAATAAATGAAAAATATCAGTAGCAAATTGCTCAAGGTCATCTAAGAGATCTGTAGCAAGAGGATTCACTTTATGAGGCCTGCTTCCTGGAGTCTGTCCTGTACAGCCGAGCCTGCCACCAGCCCGTCCCTCCAATATGCATCATCAAAGAACTCCAGCAGCACAGCTGCTGTGTGACTCAAGGGTCTCCAGTCAGAATTCTGGGGCCCTCAGAGGAGAAGGTTAGATGGAGCTCCCTACCTGGGATGTCGGCATGGATGAAGGCTGGCGCATGCTTGGCCGGGGAGTGCACCAGCACCGCAGTTATACAGTGGGCACTGGCCACCTGCAGAGTCTCGTCTCTAGAGAGGAGCAGCTGGAGAAACAGGCAGCAAGAAGTGCCGCAGTCATACCACTGACAGGTAAAGGGTAGCAGCCTGAGTGCCTCAGGGCAAGAGCCCAATTCGTCTCCGAATCCCTCCTGCACTATATGGCATCAGGCACATGAATGGTTCTCAGGGAGAGCAGTTCTAGATTATGGAAAGGAGTCTGAAGAACAGCAGGGGAGAAACAGGACAAAAGAACACAATGGCACTCAAAGAACACTAAAACTGTCACCAGGAAGCGGTTCAGCCTTTATTAACAAAAGTACTTTCACAGCCCTCATCTGGTTTTGATGCTTGCAACAAGCCTGAAACATACCAGGAGGCGGTTCTACGGAGTCTCACTTTACAACATGTGCTGAAAAGAGCTAACACAGCAGGCCCAAGACTGTTATCCTTAGAAGGCCTGTCTGTGAGGTTGAACACTGACTGGGTTGGGAAGTTGGATTTCAGGAGGGCTCCCACACTCCCAGAACCAAGAAGATTGACTCTCTGTGACTAAACTATTTGTACAATGTAGTTTATGCTGACTACCCCCTTTTCCTTCTGGGCGTCTGGAATTTTGGTTATGTGCTAGGCAGAGAAGATGCCTACATGACTAGTCTGTCCCGAATAAAAATCTTGGGCACTAAGACTCTAATAAGCTTCCCTGCCAGGCAACAAATCACAGGCGTTGCTGCAATTTCCACAGAAGGAATAAAGTGCATCCTTGTCTGACTCCATTGGGAGAAGACTCTTAAAAGCTTGTGCCTTGTCGTCCCCCCAGATTTCACCCCATACACCTTTTCTCTTTGCTGATTTTGCTTCATATTCTTTCACTGTTATAAATAAGAGGCTTGTGTATGACTATTTACTGAGTCCGGTGAGTCCTCCTAGCAAATCATTGGACGTGGGGGTGGTCTCGGAGTCTCTCAACACACAGAGGAAGGAATTAAAGCTCATGGAAGTTAAGTCACTTATTCCAGGCTACATAGCTAGTAAGTGGAAAAGCTAAGGCAGAAACTCATGTCAGCCACATCCAAATCTAAGCGTCTTCCTACAATAGAGATGCTTCCTCCATCAAATGTTACATCAGGTTACTCCACTACCCAAAACATTTCAGTGAATTTCCAAACTCCTACTGGACACCATAGCTATTAATCAAGGAAAGGGTTAACCGCAACTACACCTTTTTTTCAAGTTTTATTTAATAAGTAGTCTCTCCACCCCACACGGGGTCAAACTCAAGACCCCAAGATCAAGATCACATGCTCCTCTGACTTAAAATCTATAGGATTTGGCCTTCTAGGGGAAAATGATGAGTAGAACATATATCATGAGATAAAGGAGAGCAAGCCTGGTTTTAGAGCTGCGAAGGAAAAGGAACAACTCACGTTCGCAGCTGGCAGGGATGCCTCTGAGGACTGCAAGCTTAAACCCACCTCAGTCATGTCAGACGTGGGCCTTTCTATCAGTATGTAAAGGGGTTTCTAGATGGTATTGATCTTTATCTTGTTCTCTTTTATATAGGAAATGGCATGTATTTTAAGATGCTATTAATGTAAGGCAAACCATTATTTGATATACCACGAAGAGAAAAAGAGCTATAATTAAGCTATAACACAGCACTGATAGTAAAATGTCTCCCAACTTCAGAGCTGTTAAAAGTGAAAAAAAAACTTACCTTAGAAAAACGATATTTAAAAAAATTATTTTTTATATTTATTTATTTTTGAGAGACAGAGAGAGACACAGTGTGAACAGGGGAGGGGCAGAGAGAGAGAGGGAGACACAGAATCTGAAGCAGGCTCCAGGCTCTGAGCTAGCAGTCAGTACAGAGCCCAATGCAGGGCTCGAACCCATGATCTGTGAGATCATGACCTGAGCTGAAGTCGGACACTCAACCGACTGAGCCACCCAGGCGCCCCAGAAAAATGATATTTAGGGGCACCTGGGTAGCTCAATTGGTTGGGCATCCGACTTCGGCTCAGGTCATGATCTCACAGACTGTGAGTTTAAGCCCCACATCAGGCTCTGTGCTGACAGCTCAGAGCTTAAAGTGCATGTTCCTTATTGTGTTGAGAAAGAAAACACTTAAACCTATTTTTCCATCATAAACAAAATTAATTATGAAAATCTATGTTAAAAATATCCTAATTAGGGGCACCTGGGTGGCTCAGTCAGTTAAGCGTCCGACTTAGGCTCAGGTCACGATCTCACAGTTTGTGGGTTCAAGCCCCGCATCGGGCTCTGTGCTGACAGCTCAGAGCCTGGAGCCTGCTTCAGAGTTTGTGTCTCCCTCTCTCTCTGCTCTTTCCCCACTCATGCTCTGTTTCTGTCTCAATAATAAATAAAACATCAAAAAAAAAAGTTTGTAATATCCTGATTATTTCCCATGACCTATCAGGACTAGCATGATTTTTCCTGCTTAATCTCTAGACTCATCTTAGGCTATCACTTCTTGGCCTTTTTGCTAAAGTCAAGTGTAGACTCATCTGGGGCCACATCACATTCCACCCACCATCCCATTGGCCTCCATCTGCTCCTAGAACACATCAAGTATCCCTCTTCCTCTGGTCTTTATTTGCTGTTCCCTCTGCCTGAAATACTCTCTGCCTACTCTTTATATCACTAGCTTGCTTGCTTACTTACTTAGTTATTTTCAGTCTCATTGGGGTATAATTGGTCACTGGCTGACATTAATTCTTCAAGTGTCAGCTCATGTATCAACCCTTCAGAGAGGCCCTGCCTGACCACTCAACCTGTAGCTGGCTTTCCTCGCTACTATCTCATCTCCTCTTTGTTTCCTCTATAGCAAAACAAGAACTACATTGCTTCTTCATTTGCTTGTTTATTGCAAAGGCAAGGAACCTGTCTGTTTACATGCCATGATATTCACAGTGCCTAACACAGTAACTAACACATCCAATAGTGCTCAGGATATATTTGACTAAATGAATGAGTCAACATTGCAACAACAGAGACACAAACATTGACAATATATTCCCAGGGACCTGAATTATGGGAGAATAAGTTGATTACCACCCAAAAGCAGGAAGGAATAGCATTAGAGTCTGACAGAAATACCAGAACAGGGATAAAAGGATATATGTTGATCTGATCTTTACTTAAAATTTTCGTATTCTGTTCATTATGAATTTTTTGCATTAACTTTTATTTATTTATTTTTTTAATATCGCAGGGGTGCCTGGGAGGCTCAGTCAGTTGAGTATCTGACTTCAGTTCAGGTCAGGATCTCACAGTTTGTGAGTTTGAACCCCGTATCAGGCTCACTGTTCTCAGCACAGAGCCCACTTCAGATCTTCTCTCTCCCTCTCTCTCTGCCCTTCCTCTGCTCATGCTTTCTCTCTCAAAAATATAAACATAAAATACACGTGTGTGTGCGTGCACATGCGCGCGTGCGTACACACACACACACACACACACACACAAATAGGAGCCTGGGTGGCTCCACTGGTTAAGCGTCCAACTTTGGTTTAGGTCATGATCTCACCATTTGTACAGCTCAGAGCCAGGAGCCTGCTTCAGATTCTGTGTCTCCCTCTTGTCTGCCCCTCCCCTACTCATGCTGTCTCACTCTCTCTCAAAAATGAATAAACATTTAAAAATTGTTAAATATTACATATATTTTTTAATATATAAACATATAAAACTGAGCTTGGGTGGCTCAGTTGGTTGAACGTCCAACTCTTGATTTCGCTCAGGTTGTTATCCCAGGGTCGTGGGATTAAGCCCCACAACAGGCTCTGCTCTGAGCACAGAGCCTGCTTAAGATTCTCTCTCTCTCTTTTTCTGCCCCTCTCCCCTGCTCACATGCTCATCCTCTCTCAAATTAAAAAAAAAAATATATATATATATATATATATATATATATATCACGTTAAAATACTATCTTGATTGCTGAGTTTTTTAGCACCCCCTTAAATTTTACACCTAAGGTAGTACCTCACTCATCTCACCCAAGCCCCAACCTTGCTGGTTGCTGTAGTAAAAATAACACACTGGTAACTCAAAGTTGCCAAGAGAAGAACAGTCTCCATATAAGAATGGAGGCCAGGGCCCCCAAGCCAAGATTCCTATCTCTCCCCCTAGGGAAGTGCTGTGTAATCTCTGTCCCTGGCACCATTACGCTGCCTTGGTCTGCTGTGAGGACACAGACCTTGTGCCCTGCTGAGTCTGGGATCAAACCTTTTAACCAGATGTTACCATGGACTTCAGGATGGCAGCAACAAAATGAACACAGAAAAGAACGAAATCTGAGAGTTTCTGATTCAGAGACACAGGACTTGCTCTTCAGAGTTCACAGGCCCTGCATGGACCTTTCTAGAGGCATCCTAGGGAATCAAGGAGGAGCAGTTTACCCTGGCTTTTTAATGCCTGCCTTTTCTAGTCCCAACTGTCCATTTTGCACTTCTGATCAGGGCTCCTCCTCCTTCCTGTGGAAGGAGTCCCACAGTCTGGTCAGTCAATGATATCTCCACTATCAGATGAGGGTTAAGTAGCTCTGCCAGGCACTGAGCACTGAGCACTGCAGAGATACAGCCAGACTCAGGTCCTGCCCTAAAGAAGCTCCCAGTAGATGAACCACAATATAGTGAAGCCATGATACAGGACACATTCTGCCTAAAGGAGTCAAGAAGACAAAGGAACCCTATTGGCCTTGAAGGATCAACAGACAAAGAAGAGAGGAAAGGCTTTAAAGCCAAAGGGGAAGAGCATCTGCACAGGCACAAAGACAGAATGTCCTAGAATATGCAGGGCCAGGGAGAAATTACATATGGCTGGAGCACTGGGTGTGGGGTGGAAGAGACAGGATAATAAGGCTAAAGGGATAAGGAGGATCCAGGGAAAGAGGGCTCTAGTTGCCAAGCTAAGAAGCTTGAGTTTTATCACTAAAACAACTGAGATAGTTTAGTTTCTGTTGCTGCATATATTCTCCATTATTGGCCAGCCTAGATGTTAAGGGGAAGATGTGTATAAAAGGATTCACAACTGAAATAAAACTTACAGTTGACTCTTGAACAACGTGGATTTGAACTGCACAGGTCCACTTACACACAGATTTTTTTTTTTTGATAAATACAGTATAGTACTGCAAATATTTTCTCCTCCTTAGGAATTTTTTTTTCCAAAGGAGATAGAAGTTTACTGAATATACCACAAGGGAGAGCAAAGGAGAGGCTGTCTGCCACCTTATGAATTTTTAAGTATTTATTTATTACTGAGACAGAGAAACAGAGCATGAGAGGGGGAGGGGCAGAGAGAGAGGGAGACACAGAATCCGAAGCAGGCTCCAGGCTCCGAGCTGTCAGCACAGAGCCTGATGCGGGGCTTGAGTCCACAAACCGTGAGATCGTGACCTGAGCCGAAGCTGGATGCTCAACCGACTGAGCCACCCAGGCGCCCCTCCTTATGAATTTCTTAATAAAATTTTCCTTTCTCCAGCTTACTTTATTGTAAGAATACAAAATATCATACATATAACATACACCATACATGTTAATTGACTGGTTATGTTATTGGTAAGGGTTCTGGTCAACAGTAGACTATTAATGGTGAAATTTGGAGAGGAGTCAAAAGTTGTATGTGGATTTTCAACTGCAGAGAGTCAGGACCCCTAGCACCCATGTTGTTCCAGGGTCAAATGGACATTGAGTACCCTAACAGCATATCGTTTGGGCCAGTAAGAAAACACCTTGGAAATCTTAGATGGGAGGGATACAAGGGCCAGGAGCCATTGTGGTTCCCTTGTTATTGAACCATGAAAACAGGAATCACATGACAAGCACCTTTTTGAGCACCAAAGGCAGTGAGGTCTTTCCTGGTGGCACCTCAACACCCTCAGTACCTTCCACCAACGAAGACTCGTTCATGATCACAGACACAAAGAGATCGTACCTCAGCAGCTGCCTCAGCAAACCTAGAAAACAGAAGGGTTGGGAGGTGAGGCAAGAGTAGTACAGGCACCAGAGGACAACCCCTCAGACATCCTCTAGAAATTTCTTCACACCACCACAGACATTCATAAGCATTTTCTTATTTTTAATGCTATTATAAATGGGATCGTTTTATTTTTCAGATAATTCATTGTTGGTGTACAGAAAAACAACTGATTTTATAGCCTGCAGCTTTACTAAATTTGTTAGTTTTAACAGTTTTTTAGTTTTTTCTATATATAAGATGACCGCATTTGCAGAGACCATTTTACTTCTTCCTTCCTAATTTTAATGCCTTCTATTTCTTTTTCTTGCCTCATTGTTCTGGTGAGGACCTCTAACACTATATTAAACAGAATCCCATGCTCTTGTATGTAACTTCTGTGACAACACTTACCACACTAGACTTTAATTGCCCACATCTTTCTTCCACACTAGACTATGAGCTCTCCCAGAACAGAGCTTGGGTTTGGTCATCTTTATGACCCCAGAGCCTAGCACAGGGCCTGGACCAAGATGTACACTCACTACGTATGGCCAGACTGTTCATAACAGAGCTCTTGGCCCAAACTATGAAAAGAAACTGTTGTCACCCACAGACAATGCTTTTCCCTGTAGCTCCTGCTTTGAAACAGGCCCTCACCCAGTCACCAATCATAGAGCCTCTGTTCAAAATGTGAAAGCTCCTGGGGCACCTGGATGGTTCAGTCAGTTAGGCATCTAACTCTTAATCTCAGCTCAGGTCTTGATCTTAGGTCATGAGTTCAAGCCCCACATTGGGCTCCATGCTGGGTAAGGAGCCTACTTTTAAAAAATGTGAGGGGCACCTGGGTAGCTCGGTTAAGCATCTGACTCTTGATTTCGGCTCAAGTCATGATGTCACAGTTTGTGGGTTCAAGCCCCACATCAGCCTCTCTGCTGACAGAGATCCCCTACTTGGGATTCTCTCACTCCCTCTCTCTCTACACCTCCCCTGACTGTTCTTTCACTCTCTCACTCTTTCTCAAAATAAATAAAATAAACTTTTTAAAAAATGTGAAAGCTCTCTACTCAGAAGCATTTCAAGGGTCCTATGTACCTAAATAAGGAAGCAGCAGGAGAAGAGGTTGAAAGGGTACACAGGGGATCCTAAGGGGCCTCAAATAACAAGTAGAAAAGCCTGCATATCACCTGGAGGCCAGAGGGAGCCATATACGATTTTTCAAACAGGAAACAGAGAATGCAAGCTATGCAGTGTGAAGATTAACTTGGCAGCAGAAACAGAATACACCAGGGCAGGCAGTAAAAACCAGAGGCAGAAAAATTGTTGTCCCACTTTCTCTCTTCTTCTCCTTGCAAAGGCAAGGTTCTTCTTTTATTTTTTAAAAGAGAGAGTGCACACAAGCAGGGGAGAGGCAGAGAAAGAGAATCTCAAGCAGGCTCCATGCTGTCAGTGAAGAGCCTGACACAGGGCTCGAACCCATGAACCATGAGATCATGACCTTAACCAAAATCAAGAGTCAAATGCTTAACCTGCTGAGTCACCCAGGTGTCTCCAAAGGCAAGGTCACACCACCAACTCTAGGCATCTATCATAGCCTGTGCATCTCTTCTAAGATTTTTTTTTTTGAGAGAAAGAGAGAGAATGTGTGCATGCACAAAAGCATGGGGAGAGAGGCAGAGAGAGACAGAAAATCTTGAGTAGTCTCCACACTCAGCACGGAACCCAAAACAGGGCTCAATCCCATGACCCTGAGATTATGACCTGAGCCAAAATCAAGAGTCAAACCCTCAACTGACTGAGCCACCTAGGCGCCGCCCCCCCAGCCTGTCCCTCTTATCTCCCATACCTGGGGCTTCAATCCTTTGCAAAGCGGCAAACTTCCCCACCACTAGAGAGCCAACATCTCAAGCAAAACATCGAAAGCATTCTTTTTCTCTCCAGTCCTACATCTTACCCAAACAGTTGATCTGTAGCTCCTTTGTCTGGGCACCATCCAGGGTGGAAAGGAAGAGAGGACACAGCTTCTCCCGGAAATGGCCCGAAAGCATCTCAGCAGCCGCAGGTGAGGAGTACAGCTTCCCATAGAGGTAACAGACAGAAGCCCGCACCCCCTCACTGGGGTATACTAAGCCTCTCAGCAGATGTTCCAGCAGGCCACCTGTCCAGAAAACAACCAAGGGGCCAGGGAAACCTCACAATGTCAACTGCTATATGAAACTCCAACCTTATTGTGCCCCATGGGGTAGCAGTGGTAATCCCTCACAATCTCCTGTAATAAACCATTTCTAGACCCTTAATCAAAAGAAGAAACCAAGGCTTAGAGAAGTGATTTACCCTGGTGTAAATCCTCTATGAGATATTTATTTGCATTTAACTGATAGAATACAAGTACTCTGCATTCCAGAATTAATTCCTCCTCCCAGCCAAAGGAAGGTCCATAAGTAGATACTTAATTAATTTGTGTTAACATAATGAATAGAAATAACTCAAGACAAGAGTCAACAAATATTTTTTTCAATTTGACCAACATAGAGTACGTTTTGCAGATGGGAAAACAAAAGCCTAGAAAAGTAATGACTTCCCAGGTGTGTACAGTGAATGGACCACCCAGATGGTGATATAAAGTGTGATCAAAGCTGGTAAAAGGGTAGTGGCAGCTCTTCCTCAAAGGTCACTCACTGTGTTCCATTACAAGCTTGTCTGCCAAGGGAGGGACGGCATCCACCAACTTGCCGAGAAGGGTCAGGGTCGCCAGGCTGCCTCGCATGGAGGGCATGTTACACAGCTACAGAAAGTGAACACGCTCCGCTCTGTGAATCAGGATCAGGACAGACCTCCCCCCAAAATCTATCTTGTCCTATTTACACAAAGCCTGTACTGCATATGTCTCCCACCACAACCAGTAATCAACTTCTTTAAGTATCTATCTTCCCTACTGGACTGGGAAGCCTCTGAGGAAAGGGACTGAGTCAGATTCTTCCCAGAGTATTCAGTACCTAGCTCAGTACATGACTGTTAAACTGAATTAACATTAGCATATTTTTGGGGCGCCTGAGTGGCTCAGTCGGTTGAGCGGCCGGCTTCGGCTCAGGTCAGATCTCAAGTTTGTGGGTTCGAGCCCCGCGTCAGGCTCTGTGCAGACAGCTAGCTCAGAGCCTGGAGTCTGCTTCAGATTCTGTGTCTCCCTCTCTCTCTGCCCCTCCCCCTCTCATGCTCTGTCTCTCTCTGTATCAAAAATAAATAAAACATTTAAAAAAAATTTTTTTTAAATTAGCATATTTTGTCTTCTATAGAGCCAGAAACTGGGAGAGTGAAAGTAGAGAACATCATAAAGAGAGAATTCTGGCTTAATGCAAAAAAAAAAAAAAAAAAAAAAAAAAATTATCATCATGGCCATTACTGAACCCTCTATTTGCCAGGCCCTTTGCTTGATGGCTTACAAGAAGAGTCAATAGTATATATTTTACCATTTCTGCTGATGCTATAGCACTTTAAGTGAGACTCTTAATTCCTCTGGTGGGAAATAATAATAGTATCAATTTCATAGGGTTGTGAGGAGGACTCAATGAGATACTGCACATAAACCACCTAACAGAGTGCCCAGCATACAGAAAGTACTCAAAAGGGTTAAGTGGCATCATCTTAATAAGTATTGACACATATGATTATAAATTCAATCTGATATAGCAATCATATGCAGAGTAATTATAATGGTATGACAATTTAGTATAATTCATAATTAAATGCTTCTCTTGGTGTTAAGATGAACATTTGTCCTCCTTTTTTTTTTTTAATGTTTACTTATTTATCTAGAGAGAGACAGAGACAGAGAGCACTAGCAGGGGAGGGGCAGAGAGAGAGGGAGACAGATTCCCAAGCAGGCTCCACACTGTCAGCACAGAGCCTGATGTGAGGCTCAACCTGAGATCATGACCTGAGCTGAAATCAAGAGTCATTTGATTAAGTTAATCAAGAGTAACTTGACTGAGCCACCCAGGTGCCCCTAGTTGTCTTCCTTTTGCAAAAAAAATAAAAAATAAAAAGTGATTCTGGTATTATCCTGAATCTTAAGCACAATGCAAAAGCTTCTTGTTGAATTGGTATCTGAGACTACCTTGAAGTTAAATATACCTGCTCAGTGTTTGCCCTAGAGGCTGATAAAAACAAATGACTTCAGTATAAAATATTGTATACAATTCAAACCAAATAAAAATACTAAGCCAAGACATGGTAAACATATTTCCTTGATGAGTTAGTCAAGGAAATCTGTATTATACTTAGGGGGAATATAGAGATGGGATGATTATGGCAGAAAGAGGAGAACTTCACCATACAGAGGGAGGGGAAAGGGGAAGGAGGGAAGCTACAAACAGTGCTGAGCTAGGATCAGAAGACCCAGGCAGGTCCTAGCTCTGACTCTACCACTGACTCAGTGACCTCAGGCAGGTCTCTTTCCTTCTCTGTATTTCAATCACCCCATCTATCCAAAGAGGGGGGCCCAGCTCTGATATCTGAGGATTCTGAGAGGTACTCAAGAACCCACAGCTATTTACTGACCTCTTTGTGGCACTCATCCAGCAGGCAATGAACGATCTGCTCTAACTTCAGCTGAGTTGTAAGCTGGATCAGGACTGAGCAGACACAGCAGTGTTACTAACCACTCAAGACAACCCCCGGTCCATGTTTCACTTTTCATAGCTCTTCTACTCAAAGTCATTTGCTTGCATTACCAGTATAGTCTTTTCTACCTCCCCAATTAAACTACGTGTACATATCCAAATCAGAGGATTTCTGGCTTCTTCGTTGTTTTATATCAGTGGTTCACAGTTAGACTGCACATAGAATCACCTAGGAAGTTTTTTTAAAAAATACAAATGCCTAACTCCCATTCTAGATCAATTAAATCATAATCTCTAGAGAGAGAGCCTAAGCATCTGGATATTTTTTTAAGTTACCCATGTAAGTCTACTGTGAAGCTAAGGTTGAAAACTATTATTTTATATTGTCTCCACTATTTTCCCTGCCTCACAATTTGCTCCTTCAAATACTAGAAAATAGAAATATGGGCGAGTTCCTGGGCCAATAATTTCCTTAACTGCCTATACTATCTCTCAACCCCAAGCCCACCCTGCTATACAACAATTTGCGATGCTTCTGCTGGTATGTTTGAGGAGCAGTGAAGAGGCTGGTTCTGCCAAGTCTGGGAAAAGCTACAGTCGACAAACTAGATCCAGCTGCTGCTGCTGCAGGAAGGCTCTGGCACTTCTAAGGTGAAGAAGCATTCTAGGACAACACTCACAGAAACAGGAAGAAGGCAGCCCACAAAGAGGAAATGGTGAGGAAGGAGCAAGTCCTTCTTCCCTCTCTGGCTTTGCAGTCTGTCTAGTGCCTACCACCTGAGTGAGTTCGTGGGGCCTGATGAAGGCTTGCAGTCTGTGCTGGCACCAACTAGCAGTGGATGGCTTTAGGATTATATCCCCACTCAAGAGGGGCCGAATGGTGAAGGGAAATCTCATTCCTGCCAGTGGTCAGGACTTCAAGTGGTACATCTGTTTTTCCACGTTATCTAGACTGAGAGATGGTCAGACGTATACGCAGACCCTATTAACTTAGGACCTGTTACAGCTGCTGAGTGTGTGGTTGGATGGTCGTGGCCCAGCAGCAGCCAAGCAGCATCCTCTTCTTAGAAGAAGCTTATGTTTTAATCATTCCAGCCTCATTTTTGTTTCCTCGGCTGTGAGGGTGGGAGCTGCTTTCTGAAATCGCTACCTCTGCGAAAACTTGGGTGTTTTCTTTTGCCTTCAGTTAACTAGTCAATAATTCTTCATATGAAAGGTTTTTCCCTGTTCAAATAACTTATGTGGTTTCTGTTTCCTGACTAGGCCTCATTGATACAATTCCTAATCTTTCATAAGAGTCCTCCTCTCCCAGTGCTCTTGTCTTCTTTCTCCTTGAGCCTTTTAAAGTTTGTTTATTTTAGTAATTTCTACACCCAACACAGGGCTCGAACTCACCACCTCCAAGATCAAGAGTCACATGCTCTTCTGAGCCAGCCAGGTGCCCACTCCTTCAGCCCTTTATAAGTAAACAGACACACTTCTACAGCCTTAGGCATCACCTGTGTGCAGACAACTTCCAACCACCAGCGTGAAAGTAACGAGAACAGAGTTTGCACTGCCTTTGTAACAGGACTCATCAGCTCTCGTTCTTTACCAGCCAATCCCTCCTCCATATTGGAAACTCTTAGAGAGCAGGAACCATGTCTCATCCATCTAGGTATCCCTAGTGTCTGATACAATACTTGGCACAGAGGAGGTGCCTGAGAAAGAAGCGCAGAATTAAGGATTGACAACTAATTGAGTTTTCTTGATCTGTCTCTAAAATGAAATATTTATTTCATCAAGGTCTCAAATAACCAGAGCTGCAATTCAGGCTAATATACCCAGCCTCAAATGGTAGGTACACATAGTTTCACCTTACCTTCAATACAGAGGTCTATTACATGCCCATCTTCCACATTGCGTAACAGCCCTTGAAGCAGAGGAAGAAGACAGGGGAATGGTGAGTAGTTAAAAGAGAAATCCACAAAGGCACATTGCAAATTCTAGACTAATAGTAGCTTTAAGCAATGTCCCAGATAAGTGTTATCCTCAACCCCAAGGGTGGCATGGCATAAAAACTGAGTGCTTTGGAGTCTGTAACAGACCTCGGGTAAAATTCCAGTTCTGCCAGTTGTTTGCTAGGACTTCCCTTAGCCTCGGGGATCATCCTCTCTCCCTTAAAGGACAGTCTTGGCAGTTAAAAGCCTGAAAAGCCACTAGCAGAGAAAAAGTAACCAATATGAGTTAGCTCCCCTCCTCCCTGAAAGGGCTCTTTCCAAAGGGCATCATAATTATATTAAAAGAGGGGACCTTTTAATTCATCTCAGGCACAGGAGAGGGAAAGTAAAGTATTTCAGTCAGGATCACACCCAGGGCAATAGACTCTTGTCTGGATCTGATGCTGTTCAAAGACTTGAGTGGCCTCTTGGAAAGATCACACGTTTCCCATCTTCACATTCACACTTTCACTAACCTCTTAGCTGTAGTGAAGCCAGTTACCATCCAATGAATCATGCATGTGTCTTAGAAAGGGGCCCATTTCTTCATCATTACAACAAAACAATTTGCTAATAAGTTAAACTGTTACATTGTAAGAAGTCTTAATGGTCTTTCCAAGCAAGACCATTTCTCCAAGACCCAAAAGCAAATATACATGCTATACATGCAAAATTCATACCAAATTTCCCTTTTAATCTCACCAAAAAGCATGCTTATGAAGTGCATACAGATTCTCTGATCCTGAGCCACCAGCTGCACGACCAGCGAGGCATGCCTCAAGAGGGCATCTCGGAAACAGGAGAGCACATGCTTCTTTCGTACCACCTTGGGGCAGAGGGAAACAATATTCAATAGCAACCAAGTCTCAGCCATGCTGAACCCAAACAATTATCATTTCTAAATATAATTACAAGATGATACTGGAGGGTTCATCTAAACTATGGTAAGGTCATAATCCCTGAAAGTAGTATCATTTACAGACAAGAATCTATGAGTCCATACAAAGGATTATACGTTAGCTAAGGTTTCTACTACCCTATATTTACAGAGCACTTTAGTGTTCTCAAATCACTCATTTGACTAACAAGTTAGTGAAGCAAGTAAAAATTATCGTCACCGTTTTACAGGGGAGACAATTGAGGCCCAAAGACATTCCCAAAGACTCAAATCTGTCTCCAAACAGGTCTTGTCTAAGGTCAGCGCTCTTTCTACTTCAACAGTCAGGAGAGTGATTCTGGAGACTCTTCATGAGCCTCAAAGAGGCTGGTAGAGAAATGCATCCTTCCATTCAACGTGGACATAAATATTCACATTCAATTCACCTCCCTGCACAGGGAACTGGGTAGTAGCTGTGCAAAGTGCTCAAGACAGTAGCAAAAGTTAGGTAAAAAAGGGGGAACATGCACCGAGGATAGGGCAGGAACTTGGGTACAACTGACTACATCACCCTTTCAATTGGTGAGAGAGGCTAAAAAATGTGCATTCAATAAAAAGCGAAGTTGCATCTCTTGTTGTCTCTAACCTGTGCTATTGCAAATCTCATGTTTTCCTTCACCAATTCCTCCTACATAATACATTAAGCTAGCAATCTAAATGAGTTACAAAAAAAAAAATCTCTTTGACTCCCTTTCACCTGTCAGATTAAGTCCACGCTTGTTAGCTTGGATTCAAACTCCTGGAACTTAACCTGGCTTTTCAATCTCACCTCCCTCAATTTCCTTTCAAATACTCTGATTACCTCCCCAAACTCATCTTTGCTAATACCTACCTCCTGGGATAAGCACCCCCCCCCAACTTTCTCCTCTGGTCCAAACTTCACCCATCTTCTCAAGCCTAATTCAAATGCATCCTCTTCTAAAAAACCTTTTCCCAAATTCCCTCCTTAACCCAACAGCACTTGACCACAAATATGTCTATCTACTAAATTCCCAGTAGTTTTTAACATTCTCATTTTCTCCTGTATGGTCTTATTTATCTCTGTATCTCTGGCTCACTGTCCAAGAATGGCAGCCTCAGAACTTCTGGCCTCAATGATAGCTCAAATGTTATCAGCTAGCCCAGAGGTTCTCAGACTGTAGCCTGGGAACCCCTGAGGGTGCCCAAAACCCTTTCAGAGAATCCAAAAGATCATTCTAATACTAAGATGCAATTTGTCTCTGTCACTCTCACTCTCTCAAAAGCGTACAGTGGAGTTTTTCAAAGATTACATGACAGGTAATATACAACAGATTAAATGCTGAAATATTTGAGAATCCAGCTGACTTCTATTAAGCTAGACATTAAAGAGACTTGCTTAAGAGGTATATATAAAAAATGTAAAACAAAGCTATTCATTATCTTTTTTCTTTTGGAAAAATCTCATCATTTTTATTCAAATTACTTATGCTACAGAACTGTATGCTTAAAATGGTAGGTTTTATGTCATGTATATTTTATAGCAATAAACAAATTATGCTAATATGTAATGATTTACTATTATTCTTAATTAATATTTTTAAAAAATTTTCCCCTAACACAGTAAATATCAGTGGATACGATCCACATAAAAGCTCTTTGGGTCCTCAACACTTTTGCAATATACAAAGGCATCCCGAGATTTAAAAATTTGAGAATCATTGATCTAGCCCCTCCTCCCAAGGCATGAATTCCCCTCCCATGAATTTGAGAGAAAAGTGATCTCCCAAACTTTTCCTGGATGGCTCCACGGACCAAAAAACTCACTACAACGGCGGGTAGGCATTGAGGGAGGGGCAGCCCATTTCTCAGCCGGCTCTGCTGTTAGGTCTCCCCACCACCCGACTCTGCCTGCCTGTAACTTCTTCCCGTCTCGCTGCCATCACAGAGACCTAGGCAGCTCCCCGCCCCCCCCCCACGGACACCCTGAAAAACCCGAAGGGAATGAGGGGCCCCTACTGCGGGTCTACGGGGCCGTGGGCGAAGCCAAGGCTAACGGGCAACAGGCGGCTGGGCAGCTTCAGAGAAGGCAAGGGGAGGTTGGGCCTGCATGCCAGGGAGTCCTAGGGGAAGGGCCCAGTCGAGGCACAAGGCCAGGCGCAGGGGCCTGTTTGGCAAAGGGATAGTCGGCTCGCCGGCGGGGTAAACTGAGGCTGAGGTAGTCTAGCAAGACGGCAGCTCCGGCCTGGTGAAGGAGCAGACCTGGTTTGGGGGTAGATTTAACGAAGCAGGCGGGCCTGGTTTAGTTTCAGGGAAGGTGCGTCGGGTTCAAGGGAACTGGTCTGGCGGGGGGCGGGCAGCTTGGGGAGGGACATGCCGGGGCCGCAGTTCGCACCGATACGCAGGGCTCCGACAGCAGCTCCAGCACGCACGCCAGACAGAGCCGCGGGGGCACGGGCAGCAGCCAGCGCGGGTCATGCCGGTAATGGGCCCTCGCGTAGGGCAGCGCCGGCTCCTGGTCTCTCCCGGGCCCCCGAGGGCCCGCCGCCGACTCCCTCACGGCCATCTCTCGGTTTCGCCTTCACCACAGCAGCAGCAGCAGCAGCAGCAGCAGCAGCGTTTCCCGCGCAGCTTGTGCGCAGGCGCATTTGAAAGACCCGCCCCCCCCTTCCCGCAACGCTGTGCGCGGCAGGGCGACGTGGGGGCTAACGCGGTTGCGCGAGCCCAGGGCGACGCAAAGGCGCCATGTCTCCGTCGAGGAACAGCCTCTGAGGGCGTGTGGGGGCACGAGGACCGGAGGGTATCCGACAAAGACCAAAAAGGCCTGCTCTCGAAGCCCGTCGGCATTCGTCTTGACCACACTGTAGATTGAAAAGCATTCATAAAGAAAATGCCATTAGCCTTGAGGAAGGAAAGGATATCATCTCTTTCTACTAGTAAAAAATTAAATAGGGGAGGGGGCCTGGGTGGCTCCATTGGTTCAACCCCACTTCGGTTCAGGTCATGAGCTCCTGCTTTGTGAGTTCAAGCCCTACGTTGGCTCTGCGATGATAGCTCAGAGCCTGGAGCCTGCTTCAGGATCCCATGTCTGTCTCTCCCTCTGCCCTAAGTAAATATTAACAAAGATTTTTTTTTTTTTATTAAATAGGGGCTCTTGGCTGGCTCGATCAGTAGAGCATGTTACTCTTGATATCAGGGTTGTGAATTCAAGCCCCACCTTGGGTGTAAAGATTACTTAAAAACTAAAATCTATTTTTTAAAAAATTAAAGGATCTCAGGGATCTAAAAGCTGTTGGTATTATTTTAAATTTATGTGACCCTTTTCTCTCCAAGAGTGGAGGACAGCTCCTTTAAGATATATCCTCTCACAAGAGGGTCTGGGGGACTCAGTCATTTAAGCATTTGACTTCGGTCAGGATCTCATAGTTGGTGGGTTCGAGCCCCACGTCGGGCTCTGTGCTGACAGCTCAGAGCCTGGAGCCTGTTTCAGATTCTGTGTCTCCTTCTCTCTGTGTCTGCCCTTCCCCCACTCATGCTTGCTCTCTTTCTCTCTCTCAAAAATAAGCAGTTAAAAATATATATCCTCTTATAGACATCTGCACAGTGCTTGAGACTTTGTGAGTGTGCAAAAAATACTGCAGAAGAAATTGTTTATCGTTATATTTACTAACAATAATAACCTATCAATCTACAAGGATTTATTTAGCACCAGAGTGTCCAGCAACTGGCTAATGGTGAAAGAGGTACGTTCAGGAGGTTTTCTCTACATTCGGAAGCAGTGTGACTGAGTGCAAAAAATTACTTCCATGTCAAAATAGTTTAGAAAATAGTGGTCTCTTATTCGATGTAGTGTTGTGAAGTAATGTTTGAGAAAAGTATGTATTGACATGGAAAAGTTCACATTAAAATGCTGTGCACAGGAGCGCCTGGGTGGCTCAGTCGGTTGAGCGTCTGACTTTGGCTCAGGTCATGATCTCGTGGTTCGTGGGTTTGAGCCCCACATCAGGTCCTGTTCTGACAGCTCAGAGCCTGAAGCCTGTCTTTGGATTCTGTGTCTCCCTCTCTCTCTGACCCTCCCCTGCTCACACTGTCTCTCTCTCTCTCAAAAATAAAACATTAAAATTTTAAAAATAAATAAAATGCTGTGCACAAAAGATGCAGAATTATATATACAAGCAGGTAAAATAAATAAGCAAAACACCCTTATTCAACACAAATTATAGCAGTAATGCATATACAGTGAAGACAATGAAAGGAAAAATAATATTTTGATATATTTTCTTCTAGTCTTTACATATTTACAGCAGTAACATACAAAAGTTTGTAAACTGCTTCTCCCAGAGAAAAAATATATTGTGTACATCTTCCATGTCATATTTTTCCTGTATATTTTTTAAATGTTGACAAAGAATATATTCTTTTGGATAAAGTTTTGAGTCAGAAACCATGCTAGAAGCTGGAAGATTCAAAAGTGAGCAAGAGACCTTCTTGTCCTCAAGTTCAGTCAAGGCAACAGATGAGAAAATTATTACAATGGAGTATGTACATGTTAGTTATCTATTGCTGTGTAACAACTTATCCCGTGTGATGGGTTGAAATGGTAGCCTTCAGAAACATATCTCCATGTCTGCTACGCACTGAATTGTGTCCCCCAAATTCAACTGATGAAGCCCTAGCCCTTAATGTGACAGCATGTGGAGACAGGGCCTTTAAAAGGTAATTAAGGTTAAAAGAAGCCACAAGGTGGGGGAGTTATAATCCCATAGGATTGGTGGCCTTGAAGAGGAAGAGGGGTGCCTGTCTGGCTCAGTGAATACATCATGAGACTCTAGATCTTGGGGTTGTGAGTTTGAGCCCCACATTGGGTGTAGAAACTACTTAAAAATAAAAAATCTTAGGCATTAAAAAAAAAGGGAGAGAGAAAGATCTCTCACCTCTCTTTAAATATACATGCACCAAGGAGAGGTCATGTGAAGGCACAGTGAGAAGGCAACCATCTGCAACCCAGGAAGAAAACTCTTACCGGAAACTGAGTCAGCCAGAACCTTGATCTTGGACTTCTGGCCTCCAGAGCTGTGAGAAAATAAATTTCTGTTGTTTAAGACTTCCCGTCTGCAATATTTTGTTATAGCAGCCAGAGCAGATTTATAAAACATCCTAATCCCCAGAATTTGTAAATGCTACCTTTTTGGGCAGAGGATCTTTGCAGTTTTGATTAAGTTAAGGATCTTAAGGGGCGCCTGGGTGGCTCAGTCAGATTAAGCATCTGACTTTGGCTCAGGTCATGATCTCATGGTTCGTGGGTTCAAGCCCCATGTCAGGCTCTGTGCTAACAAAGCCTGCTTCAGATTCTGTATCTCCCCCTCTCTCTGCTCCTCTCCTGCTCACGCTTTTTCTCAAAAATGAATGAACAGTAAAAAAAAATTTTTTTTAAGGATCTTGAGAGGGGATCCTCCAGGAGTCTACAGTGGGCCCTAAATCCAATAACCAAGTGTCTTTTTTATTTTTTTAATATTTTATTTATTTTTGATACAGAGAGAGACAACATGAGAGGAGGAGGGGCAGAGAGAGAGGGAGACACAGACTCTGAAGCAGGCTCCAGGCTCTGAACTGTCAGCACAGAGCCCGATGCGGGGCTTGAATCCACAAATGTGAGATCATGACCTGAGCCGAAGTCGAAGGCTCAACTGACGGAACCACCCAGGCGCCCCAATAACCAAGTGTCTTGAGAAGAGACACACAGAGTAAAGGAAGAGGCAGTGATTGGAGTGATGATGCCGATGGTGCCACAAGCCAATGAACACCTGCAATCGCCCAAGGCCGGAAAGAACAGGGAACTGATTGCCCTCTAGAGCCAGAGGGCCTTCTGACACCCTGATTTCAGACTTCAGGTGTCCTGAAGTTGTTTTAAGCCATCAGGTTTGTGGTCTTTTGTAATGGTAGCTGTAGAAAATGAATATGCCCCAAAGAAACATTCCAGGCACAGCTTAGCTAAGTTACCCTGGCTGAAAGTCTCTCCTGAGGTCGTGGTTTTCTCAAGACTCACTAGAGCTGAAAGATCTGCATCCACGCTCTCCCATGATTGGTGGCAGGAGTCAGTGCCGGGAGCCAAAGAAAGAGTTAAAGAACTCTGGTGGAAAAGTTAAGATAGAGTTAACTAACTCTGGTGGAATGTTACAGCAAGATAAGCAGCCGTAAATAACTGTTGGTTCCTGGAGAGTCATAAATAACTGTTGGCTCCAGGAACTGAGATTACCATCTGTTAATGTCTAACAGGTCCCTGGTACCTTGTACCTCCCCCTGCATTCTTTCCTCCTCCTGCATTTTTCTTCCCCCTTGCACATGTATATAATCAGCCTCCATGATTAAACGTTAGAGCTTGATCAGACCTCCTGTCTTGCTCTCGTTCTTTGTGTCTCTTGTCCTATCCATTCGCCCATTCCCTCCTCCAGGTCCCTGTTGAATGACCCCGCGGGCCGGGGTAGTCAGCACCTCAAGGGTTAAGCTTCCTGCTTCAGCTCAGGTCATGATCTCACGGTTTGTGGGTTCAAGTCCTACATCGGGCTCTGTGCTGACAGCTCAGAGCCTGGAGCCTGTTTCAGATTCTGTGGCTCCCTCTCTGACTCTCCCCTGCTCGTGCTGTGTCTCTCTGTCTCTCAAAAATAAATAAAAAACAGAAATAAAATTTTTTAAATTTAAAATAAAATTTAAACAAATAATTGACTCCAAGATGTCCCACGGATAGGCCAGGCAAAGCAACAGGTAATTATGGTTGGCATTGCTTGAGAAGTGGAGAGGAGGTGAAGTTTTTTCCAGGAAGTATGTTCATGGGCACCAGAGTCCCCGCAGGGCAGATGCCCAGTGATCAGCTCCCTTCCTTGCGACCAAAAGGACTTGAATAATAGTGTTAAGTGCAGAGAACCACCCGACCCCACAAACAGCTGGGGCTCAGTGTGAGCATCCTTCCTCGATCAGAATTAACTGAGACCAGGGCAGCCCAGAGCCATGATAGGAACCTCAGTGAACCCTACTGTGAGGAGCGGAGAAGTGGAATGAATGTGTTTCGGAGATGACATTGGGTTGACCCACATTCCCAAACCTTGAGTACCATAGAGTAGGAGTGGCTTCTGTCCCCCCACCCCCACAAAGTATCGCAACCTCCAAAAGGGGACACTCAGACAACATGTGCCGAAATCCACAGCCCCAAATAAGCAATTTTATTAGAGACTTTGAGGTGAGCTGACCACTCTCATGGCTTCTCTTCTGTGTTCTGAGCACTCTGGCCTCGGCCTACTTTCTAAAGCCATGCTGGAGCAGAAAACATCTCAAATGCTTCATAAAACCAAACTTTTGGGGGGCTGATGGGTTCTGTGCGGCTCCATTTAGGACCTCGGGTTCCCCTTGACCCTGGAAGTGCTCTGCTTTAGGAAGAGCAGCCCCAGCACAACAGTGACCTGGTGGCTGAAGGTCCCTCTTCAGAGACGTATGGACTCCAGGGCTGTCCTCCCTTGCATGTCGGTCACTCACTTGGGGAAGCAGGTTGGGATTAGGACTCCTCAGGCTCAGGCTGGGGGCTGTGTGCTGAGGTTTGGCCAGGTGTGGAGACCAGGATACCTTGTTTAAAAGGGTCATGCTCAACCTTGCTGCAGCAGAGTAAAGACTATCTTTGAAGCTCGAGGTGCTTGCGGAACAGGAGGAAGGCTGCTGTCCAGCCCCTCCACCCTCTGCAGACTCCAGCCTCCCTCCCCTCCCATGTGGAGGCTGCTGACATTTAAGTTGAGGGGACTTAGGGGCCTCCTGGGATGTGCATTCCTTGCTCCAGTGGTCGTGGCCTGCCCTGGAGTATGAGGTCCTCACTCGACAGGGAGCCCTCTCTGCCATCTGGGAGACTTCTGGCCTGACCGTTTTCCTGTCCCTGTTCTTCTCACTAGAACAGTGAGCCTCTCTGGAAGGCTCTTCACCACAGCGGCTCCTAGACTGTGCTGCGGGCCGGGCATTCCTTCGAGCAGTGGGCTTGGCTCTAGGAGCCTCTCCTTGGACAGCCTGTGGTTCTCTGGCGCCTCCTGGCGGCCTGACTCTCCCCAGCTTTTCAGAATGGATGGGAATGTGCATGGGCTCACGCCAGAGTGGCCCACATTTCTTCAGAGCTCTGGCCTGTGTAGGAAGTTTTGAGCTTTTTCTTTCAGGGGGATGAACCCTCTGGGACCTCTCAGTTGACTTAAGGTCTGGTCTGAAGCCATTGGCCTCACGATGCCTTTCCTGCTGGAACTCACAGGCTATGTATAAGCCAGGGAGCCTCACTCCAGCAAAGGGTAGTGGGCAAGGTCCTAACAAATTAAAGAGCAAATGGGACTCCAGGATCCGCTGGGGGAGGCCCCATTTCAAGTGTGCAATCTTCCGTCGCATGAGGGACTCCAGGAGGAGTCGTTGGCTCTTTTTGAGGACTGGCCACTTGGGCGTGACAGTGCAGGCAATGGGAGCATCCGCCAGAGCTGTGGCAGCTCGGGGGGCTTGGCCACATGAGATGAAGGGGCAGGTAGAGGGCAGGCCCGGGGGAGCAGCCAGAAACAGTAAGTTCTGGAGCTGCCGAGTCAGGCCAAGAGCCTTCCCTGGATCTACCTTTTTATCCCTTTGTAGGCTTCTCTGGGATTCAGGTGGGGCCTTCTGGGAGGCTACACTGATCTCCTCTCCGTGCGTCTTGGCAGAGGCCATGCCTTGGCTGACCAGAGGCCCTCCCTCCCCACTGGCAAGCAGAAAGAGTTGACTCGGGTCGGGGAGAAGCTTTGTCTCAGGACAGGGAGTAGAGGCCACTGCCCGTTCCTGTTCCATGACCCTGTATCCAGAGCCTGTGAGGGCTGGGGACCCCCCACCCCCGGAAGAGTCAACTGGGAGACTGCCTTTAGCAGTATCTTTTCCTCTGACCTGCTCCTTGTGTCCTCCCCTTGGAACGGGGGGATCACTGGCCTCTTCAGCTCTGTACTTTCTCAGGTTCCCTACAGCCTGGATTTCTGCATCATCCTCCTCTCCAGCCTTGTTCTGGTTCCCTTGCCCTTGTATCTGGATCTCTCCATCAACTTCACTTCTTAAAAGTTCCTGGCAATCTCCCCCAGGAGCCTGGGTTTCTGCGCCGTCATCATCTCTGGTCCCTCTCAGGAGTCTCTTCTCTCGTGTGTGAGTGTCTGCACCATGCTTGCCTCCCATCGGCTCCTGGTTCTTCCACCCTAATGAATGTCTCTTTTCATTAACTTTGCTATTTCTCAGTCTCTGGGACTCTCGCCCAAGTCCTTGGGTTTTTCTACCATCCTCACTTCCAGCCTCTCTCTGGCTTCTCTTCCCCAATGTCTGATTGTCCCCATTCTTTCCTCTAGTCTGCTCCCAATTGCTCCTCCCTGCTGAGTGGCTCTCTCCAGTTCCGTTATCTAACTGTCTCTGGTTCTTCTCAGGCCTCTGGGTCTCTACAACATCTTCACTTTCAGCTTTTCTCTGGTTTCTCTTCTCTGGAGCCTGAATTTCGGTTCCATTCTCACCTCCTGTCTGCTCCTGGTTCTTCCGCTGTGATAAATGGGTCTTTCTATCAATAACACCTTTTAACTGGCTCTGGTTTTCTTCTCCAGCTTCCCAGGTCTCCATATCATCCTCACCTCCAGCTTCTGTCTGACTTGTCTTCTCTGGAGCTTGAATTTCTGCCCCATTCTCCTCTCCAACCTGCTCCTCTTTCTTCCATTCTACTGAATGGGTTTCTCCGTTAATTTTACTTGTTAATTCTCCCCTGTTTTCAGCCTCGGATGCCTCTGTGTTTGCACCATCCTTGCCTCTCATGTATTCCTGATTCTTCCACTTTGGTGTATGATTCTTGCTATTATTTTTACTGCTTAACTGACCCTGGTTTTCATCCCCAAGTTCCTTGTCTTCATCTTTAACCCCTCTCAGATTTCTTGTCCCTGGTTCCTGAACATCTATACTATTCTCATCTCCGAACTGCTCCTGGTTCCTCCTCTCTGGTGGATGGGTGTGTATGTGAGTTTCATGTCTTACTTGTCCCTGGTTCTCTGCCTCAGGAGCCAGGGCATTTATACTGTCCTCCTCTCCATCTTTTCCCTGCTCTCTCTTCTCTGCTGCCTGAGTTTCTGCTCTATGTTCACCTCCAACCTGATCCTGGTTCCCCCAACATTGTATCTCACTCTCACTGTCAATTTCACTTCCACTCTGGTCCGGATCCCCCCAAGGTGGTATCTCAAATTCTCTGTTAATTTCACTTACTACTGGTCTCTGGTCTCCCCACCATGGTGCCTGGATCACGACCCAATCCTCCTCTTTTATCTCCCTAAGGTTCTTCCTCCCAGATATCTGGGTTTCCCCATCATCCTCCCCTATTCTCGGGCCTTGATCTCTCCACCCCACTAGAAGTTCATGTCTTAGTTCTTTCCAAGTCTCTCCCCTAGATGCTCGGATCTTCCCAGCTTTCTCACTCCCACCTCGATCCTGCTTCTTCTGCCCTGGGGTCTGGAGCTCCGTAACATTCTCACTTCCAATGCATTCCTGTTTTCTCCACCCCAGGGTCTGGGTCTCCACACACTCCTCTCTTTTTACTTCTCCCAGGTTCTCCCTACCAGATACCTGGGTTCGCACAGCATTCTCACCTCCAACATGGGCCGTGTTTCTCCTCTCTTGTGCCTGAATTTCTATACCAGTGTCATCTCTAATCTTGCCCTGTTTTCCCCACCCTGACACCTGGGTCTCCTTGCCATTCTCACTTCCAGCCTGGCCCTGCTTCCCCAATCCTTGGGCCTGGGTCCCTCCTTCATCCTCTCCTCTGGCCTCTTTCTTGTTCTTCTCAGATGTCTGGGTCTCTACAGCATCCTCATTTCTCCTCTTATCCTGGTTCCCGCACTCTGGCATTTGAGTCTCTGCATCAGCTTTACATGTTGAATGTTCCTGTTTCTCTGCTGTTTGTGCCTGGGTTTCCGGAGGATTCTCACCTTCAGCCTCCCTATTGTTTCTGTTCTCTAGTTCCTGAATTTTACCTCTATCCTCAATTCGCATCTGGTCCTGGCTCCTTGACCCTGGTGTCAGGATATGTCCATCAGTCTTACTTATTACTAGTCTCTGGCTTCTCCACTCCACGACCTTCATCTCTGCATCATCCTTCATCTCAGAGTTCACTGGGAGCTGCCTTCCAGTTGCCTGGATCTCCCATGCATCCTCCCTACTGCTCTCTGTCTGGTTCGCCCACCCTAGAGCCTGGGTCTCCCTACTGCCCTCTCTGCCTGGCATCTGGCTTTCTGTCCATGGTGCCCAGGCCTCTTGTGGGCAGCCCCAGGTCTTCCAGGGGGACACTCCCTTATGTTGGCTGGAAGGACCTGGCAGGAACTCTCCAGAGCAGAAATGCAGCCTCTGAGATGAAGGGAGGTTTGAGAGAGGGGTGGCTAAAGTCATGGGTGTGAGGGGGGACCTCGTGGAGACAACAAGCTCCAGGGGCACCAGCTCTTCCTGGGAGCGGACGAGCAGCTGGTCCCGCCTTCGGTACATGTGCAGGGAAGGGGATAGAGGCTCACAAATCATGCGAGACTGCTCATCACTGAGACACCAGGGTACCTGCCGTGCTTCCCAAGGACTGTCCTGAGGGAGCATACAGGTGCTTGAGAAAGAGGTGGTGCAAAAGATGGGCTCAGAAGGAGTGTGGAAATCCCAAGGTGGGTCCTGACATGGGTGCTGCTGAGAGAGCAGGTGTTGCGTCCGTGATTCCTGGAGGCTCCTCTGGTATTCATGAATCTTCTTTTGTGCCCGTTGTTGGACATGAGCATCCAGACCACTGAAATCTCTGAGATTGAAGAAGGATTCAGGGGTCAGCCTCAAACAAGTGCCATGTCTCGTGGAGGACACCGCCCATTTCTGCGGTGGCACCTGTAGCTGAGAATGGAGAAACGAAATCCTTGCTCACACATTGTCTCATCTAATTTTCACAGATTAGAATTACAATCTCCATTATCCAGATCCAGAGGGAATATTTTCTTTTAGGGCATTCATTCAAGATAGAAAAAGAGTTCACTCCAGGCCAGACACTATTCTAGATGCTGGGATTACCTGCATGAACAAGACAATGTAATTGTTGGGAGCTATCTTCCAGACGTGGAAGACACAATAACCAAGTATACAACATGTTGGGTATTGAGAAGTGTTTGGGTGGAAATAGAAGTGGAGTGGATGTGGGGTTAGTTCCTTTAGACAGCTGGTCACAGACGGCCTCTCAGAGGATGGGACATTTGACTGGAGACCTGAGTGAAACAATGGGCAACTAAGTGACATCTGAAGAAAGAGCATTGAAGCCAGAGGAGACGTTAGTGCAAAGGCCCTGAGGTCAGAACAAAGCTATGAGTATAAGAACATCAAGGAGTCCCTACACCCAGAATGAAACAAGTGATGAAGAAAGCCCTGGGAGATGAGGTCAGAGAGAAATGTAGGACAGATCATGCAGGGCCTTGGACTTATGATTAGGAGTTTGTATTTTATTCTGAGTTTGACAGGGAGTGTATCTGTAAGAGCTGTTGTAAGGTTTTGAGGGGCAAAATGCTATGATCCGTTTTTAAAAAATGGTTCTTGTGGCACCTGGATGGCTCAGTCAGCTAAGCATCCGACTTTGGCTCAGGTCACAATCTCATAGTCTGTGAGTTCAAGCCATGTCAGGCTCTGTGCTGACAGCTCAGAGCCTGGAGCCTGCTTTGGATTCTGTGTCTCCCTCTCTCTCTCCCTCCTCCCCCACTTGTTCTCCCCCGCCAAATAAACATTTTAAAAGCTTTAATTTAAAAAATTGGTTCTTGCTCATGAGCTTATATAATGCAAGGCCCAAACTAGTCTATGTTATTAGGAACCAGCATAGTTATAATTGCAAACTTCTAGGCTGTAATCATGGTCTGATTTGTAGTCTGGATGCCACACGTGGATGTATTCAGTTCCTGAAAAATCGTTGGTCTATACACCAATATAATCTACGTATGTGTATTATCCTTGGATTAAAATTTTAAAGGAGAAAGAGAAAGAAAGAAGATCATTTCGTTGGCTGCATGGAACCTTGTACTTGGATGAGAGACACTGCAGGAACCAGGCAGAAGGCAGTGCTACAGCGTAGGTGAGACATGAGGGAGCCTTAGCCCAAGGGACTGTGGCGAAGTTTCAAGAAGTGATCAGATTTGAGATATGGTTTGCAAATAGAGCCCATAGGACTTGTAGAGGGAGAGGGAGGGAGGGAGGGAGGAGAGACTAAGGTGACTGGTGGGTTTGGGGCCTGGCGATGTTCCCCATAACTAGTCTAAGTTCCTCCATATGATTCATCTCTGGTACACAGGGCATAGAACAGGGTCCTCATAACAAGTGAATGAGCCAATCATGGTGCCAAGGGAAGGAGGTTTGTGGGGGGCCCCCTCACCTTGGTGACCTTCCTCATGCTGGCGTGGGTCCTGGTGACCTGGTGCCAACGGTGCTGGACCTGCCAGAGCAGAAAGAGGCAGAGCACAAGCAGGTTGCCACAGCACCGAGGGTCCCTGCAGCCGTGATCCTCAGAAAGCAGGCCCCGCACTGGCTCCCACTCAGGGCCCTGGAATGGTCCCACCACAGCACAGGCGCCCAGCAGTGGCAGCAACATGACAAAGCTTAAGTGAGCAGGTGGTGTCAGGGAGTTGGAGGGCAGGACTGGGATGGCTGACCCAGCCAGTTTGGGGAGGGGTAGCCCCTGCCACATCACACCCCTGTCACTGAGGCCACCTCACAAAGGAGCCTCAGCTAGTTCCAGATCCTGAACCTGGCACCAGAGGCAGCTGACATGGCCTCAGTGCAGGTAAGGACAGCACTGGAGAAGTGCCCAAAAGAAATTAAGAGGAAGAAGAATTGATTTTAAATATCTGGTTCTCTGGAGCGAAGAGACTATATTCCTCCCATGTGTGATGGAGTGATGCCGCCTGCGGTCTGCATGGTTTCTTTCTTCCTATTCAACGCTTTCATCCATGTGTCCTTCTGACTCTCCAATACCAGACATGTAACGAACACTATTGAACACGCGTATCCTTGTTCGACCACTCCGCATCCCTTCCTTCTTGTTCACCATATTTTGGTTTTTGGTTGGGGATTACTTTTTCCATCTCAGGATCAGTGTTGGTAGGAGAATAAATGCTACCCTGAAGATTATCTTTCACCCAAAGGTTATATTCAAAATATTGAATAATGGAGCAGGAAGGGACATCAGCCAATCAGATGGGCCAGGCCTTAACCCTTTAATAGCAGTGTTGTGTTACTAAGCATCCCAGGAGAAGAGCATCACCTATTTACCAACCAGCTGTGATGTATTTCTCTAGTTTAAGAACCCAATATGCCACACGAGGTATCCCGACTGAATGTCACCCCAGCTTATACCTGATACTCTCTCGCAGAAGAGAGATTCAAGGTGGGAATAGGAAGCTGGTGAGAAAAAGAAAAAGAAAAGCAGCCCATGACAGCTAGGAACTGGCCCAGTTCTCTCAGTGGAGACTTGGTGTTACTAGGAGCTGGCCTAACACTCATAGCCAGACCTCAGTATTCTCCTGTTCAACATAAACAATTTCATAGAACCTCAACAACAGGGAAAGCCATTCTGCGATAATCAAGACAGAGCAATACCACTCTTTATTTATGTTTGAACAGAGACCAAAACATGAACATTATTGAAACCACAAAAATCACCAAATCCCACTTATCCTGTCTAAAATGAGCGACTGCTATCTCTTTACCAGTTACAGCATTAGCCCCACTTGATTCCTGTGTTTTTTTTTTACATTTGTTAATTTTTGAGAGACAGGCAGACAGAGCACAACTAGGGGAGAGGCAGAGAGAGAGGGAGACAGAATCCAAAGCAGGCTCCAGTCTCTGAGCTGTCAGCACAGAGCCCAATGTGGGGCTCGAACTCACAAACCGTGAAATCATAACCCGAGCCGAAGTTGGATGCTTAACCAACTGAGCCACTCAGGCGCCCCATAGCCCCACTTGGTTCCTTCCACCTTGTCGATAAGATCATTAAGATGCCCAATCATAGAATTATTCACACTCCCTGATGACATCTAATCCAGAGCAAACCCCAGTTCCTTGAACCCTCCCCAAAATTACCTAGTAGAACCCACATCCTTTTGAACGCCCTCTTATTAAGAAGGCTTATCATTTCCATGGTGTGCATTCTCCCTTGATGCAGTAAGTATAGCACTATGGGTGTGTTCCCGGTAGTTCTTGGCTAATGGAGGCTAATGGAGGGCATTAGCAGTGTAGGGAGGCTGTGGGGCTAGTCCTGCTCTCACGACCAGCTCCCCTGGAATCTGTGAGCTCCGTGACAGTTTTTTCCTGAACTCCTTTTCGGTTGCTTGCCATCAAAAACCCATAAGTGAAAGAGGTACCTCCTTCAGGTCAGTCATAGTCCTAGAAGATAGATATCCAAAGTACCCAAAGCATCTACAAACCCTGCTTTCATAAAGCTCTCAGTGTGGTTGAAAGGTGGACACTGAATAAAGGCAAGTTTGACAAGTGCTATACAGAGCAAGTACCAGGCGTTTGTGGGTCTATCCAGCAGGGACAGTTACCTGGTCTGGGTGATCAGGGGGACTTCACAGAAGAGGTGATGAGCAGGAGTTAGCTAAGCAAAACAGTGGAGCACATTACACGCAATGAAGAGTGATAGATGGGATTGGAAAAACTGGGGTGTGCTCAGGCTAGAAAAAGATGGGTAGAACTGTATTTTGGGACTGGGGCTGGCGACTGGTGTAGCAGGGCCTAGTAAGCCATGGCAAGGATTTGGAGTTTTAAGCTCAGAAGTGTGCAAAAGATAAATTTCTAAGACAAATTGATCTTGAGCATATACTAACATTTATTAACTTACTAGCAAGGGAAACAACAAAGTACAAAAGGGTGAGCTAGCTCTAAGAGAATTTGGAAGTTGATATTATATAATTGGGAAACAGAATTAATTAGGTGAAATGTACTGTCTCATTACTCATGGTAACAAAAACATCAGGTCCCCAT
The DNA here is from genome assembly GCF_006229205.1 of Suricata suricatta. NCBI lineage: Eukaryota > Metazoa > Chordata > Mammalia > Carnivora > Herpestidae > Suricata > Suricata suricatta. The sequence continues at coordinate 6,622,014 of NC_043709.1, forward strand.
CAATCTTTACTGAGGAGACCTGGGATATGATGGTCCAAGATGCCAGGTATGCCAAGTAACAACTGGAAATTATCATAAAGGACATCAAAAAAGCTGGGGTGCCTCAGTGGCTCAGTTGGTTGAGCACCCAACTCTTGATTTTGGCCCAGGTCATGATCTCACAGTTCGTGGGATCAAACCTCCATTAGGCTCTGTGCTAACAGTGTGGAGCCTGGTTGGGATTCTCTCTCTCTCCCCCTCTCTCTCCCCCTCCTCCATTCTTTCTCTCTCAAAAACAAATAAACATTTTTAAAAGGACATTGAAAAAGCAAATGATAAGGACATGTCTAGGACTGTAAATTGAAATAATAAGGTTTAATTCCCCAGCAATGGTGGTGATATGCTTAACTAATATGGAAACATGAAACAGGATCTGAGAAGTGAACAGCAGAATCCAAACCACAGGTTCTAGAGGGTGGGGAAAGGGCAGAGGGAGAGGGAGCAAGAGAATCTTAAATTGGGCAGTGTGAGGCTGACACAGGGCTTGTTCTCAAGAGCCTTAGATCATGACCCAAGCCAAAATCAAAAGTCAGACACTTAATCAACTGAACCACCCAGGTGCCCTGTCACAGGTGCTACTCTTAAGCAGGAATCATCTGTGGGTATTTCTCAGTTCGGGGACAAATTTTGTTCTTCAACAGGTCATGCATGAGGTGGGGTGCCTGGGTGGCTCAGTCAGTTAAGCATCTGACTCTTGATTTTGGCTAAGGGCATGATCTCATGGTCCCTGAGATTAAGCCCCATGTTAGGCTCTGCACTGATAGTGCTGCGTCTGCTTAGGAGTCTCTCTCTTTCTCTCTCTCTCTTTCTGCCCCTCCCCTGCCCACGCAGATACACACACTCTCTCTCAAAATAAATACATAAACGTAACAAAAAGATTTGCATGAGGTGAAGTTTGATGGAGAAATTTTTGATGTAATAAATGTTCCATCCTGGAGCCAGTTTAAACCCATCATGTTGCCCCATACCACAACTGGTTTCAAGCATAGCAACCAGATGTAGTGGAAAATAACCCAGGCCAAGAGCCAAAATCCCAAGGTCCAGTTCTGGTTCAACCACTGCCTCACTCTGTGACTTTGGGCAAGCAGCTTCCCTTCTCTGGGCCTTAATATATGTAAAATGAAGAGATTGCTGCATGATTCCTAAGGGTCCTACCAGGTCTCTACCAGGTTTCCAAAATAGTTAACCAAAACTAACCTATAACTGGTCTAGTTTGGGCTGATCCCAGTGGTCCCAAGATGTTCCTGGCATCATATTGGAGAGAAATGAGTGAGGGCCATACAATCAGGAAGGACTTTTTGGAGGTGTTAAGACATGAGTTTAGCTTTGAATAGTGGAGATTTGGAGCAACCTAGAGAAAACATCAGTATGCTGACCAGAAGAACTTGCGTGTCCTATTACATCTCCAGATTCGACCTGACAGAAACTCAACTCTCACCCCCAAACCTGTTCTTCTTCCTGAATTCCCTACTCAAGGGATTCCATTTCTGATGGACTCCACACTTCGTACTAAATTTTAACAAGGATATCTAAATATGAAAGAAAACACTTAGGATTACCCATCATTATCTCCATACCGTTCCCTCACCAGTGTAGGGTAAAAAAGATGATTTTGAAAGCACAAGAATATGCTTAAAGAATATAGAGGCAATGGAATGACGACCTCATTGAAACCTTTTGCTCTGGGTGTTTGTCCGTGTATGAATCTTTGATTTACTCTTCCTGCCAAAAATGGGTAGTATAATGATAACAAAACAGCAAATAACTGTCCCTCGCCCAGAAATGACTTGGTTCTCCGGCGGGCGTTCTTACAGGACGAGGTCCGCCCGCTAGCAGTGGCGTCACTTCCGTTTCCTGCCGCGCGCGGCCATTTTCACTGCTGCGGCGCGACTTTCCGGCCGTGTCGCGCGCTCCCGCTCTGACGTCAGCTGCGCCCTCTGAGTGGTGGCGAGACCGCCGAGTCGCCGCGATGGTGAGTGCTTGCGCGTGGTGGCAGGGCTGGGAAGCGCGAGACTCCGGGTTCGCTCGCTAGACTGTCGGGGCTCAGAACGTACGCTGTCTTGATCGCCCGGCCCGGGGGTAGAGCTCCAGCGGCCACGGAGTCCCGGCCTCCTCCCTCCCCCAACCCCCGAGTTAGAACTCGGACTGCCGTGGGGCCCCAACAGCCCCACTCGAGGCTGTAGAGCCCGGAAAGCCTCAGGTCCCAGCAGGCTGTGGTCGGGGGTACTTTGCAGCACTCTGTGCGCGTGGCTGGAAGCCTCCGGGGAGCGGAGGAGTCCCGGTGCGGCGTGGGAGACCAACCCACGTGGGAGAGAGTAGAAAGTTGGATGAGAAAACTTGTCTCCGTCTTTTTGTTTCTTCTTGCTGGGCATCGGTCGCTGGAGGATGGTTTGGAACCCTGAATTCAAACCAGCCTCCCCTAACCCACTTCCTCAGTTGTTGATGTTCAGGAGACGGAGATCTAGAGCTCCATGGATCTGCGCCTTAGTGCCCACCGCGAGTCACACGTGCCGGGGACTTGGCTTTTGAGGGCCTTGGGCGTTTGGCGGCTGTGGTAGATGTGGAGTGATCCAGAACCCCGACTTGGGGTTCAGGAATGGTTTCTGCGAGGCGGTAGTCTCAAATCAGAGGTCCTGGGAGCGCCACGTGCGGCTTCTCTAAGCTGTTGGTGATCTCCAGCCTTTAATCAACTCTGTAGCTTGGTAGCTAGTGTTGTTGGTACTTGGTAAGGAAGGAAGAGTTTGCAAAGTACTTCCACTAACATAGTGAGGTTTAATCCTTCCAACGGAGCGTGGATCCCGTTAGGCATCTTCCCCCTTCCCTCCCCTCCCCCCTATTTTGAAATTAGTATGTGGCTGAGTGTAGAACTTGAAGCTTCTAAACCAGTGCTCATTTTACGGAATTCCACGCGAAGTTTTGGAATAGGATGGTCTCGAGTTAAACCTAAGAAATTTTTCTCGAAGTGCCTGAGTGGCACGGTCGGTTAGGAATCAGCTCAGGTCATGATCTCACCGTTCCTGAGTTCGAGATCTGAGTTGGGTTTTGTGCTGGGCTCTGTGCTGACAGCTGAGAATCGGGAGCCTGCTTCAGATTGTCTCCTTTTCTCACTACCCCTGCCTCGCTCACACTCTGTCACTGTATCCCTCAGAAATAAATAACATTAAAAATTTTTTAAAGGGGGCACCTGAGTGGTTCAGTCGGTTAAGACAGTTTTCTCAACCCTGCAAGGTTTTGATTTACTAACAAATAAGGCCACCCAGGCGCCCCAAGAAGTAAGTTTTAAGGTGAAAGGCATCTGTGAAGATAGTGGCTAAAAAAAACAAGGTATGTGCTTCTGATTCGGTGTCTCCTTCTCTCAAAAATAAACATTAAAAAAAAAATGTATAGGGCACCCTGGTGGCTCAGTTGGTTTTAAACGTCTGACTTCAGCTCAGGTCATGGATTTAAAAATTTTAAATAAGGTATGAATAAAATAAAAATGATATAATTACAAGAAGAAATGGACAAATATGCAATTATATAGCATTTAAGTATATAAATGATAGATGGTGATTCCAGAACCTCAGTATGGAAAGAGGATTTGAACAACGCTGTCAATAAACTGATCTACTGGTCATAGTGAATCTAGTGAATGAAATTAGAATGGAAATGTGAAAACAGAACTAAACAATAGAATACCACACACCATAACTAAAGTATTACCTTGGACTTAAAATGCTTATGTTGGAGGAAAAGGAGCTATAAAAGGTAGGAAAATAATAAAAAGACGAAACACCAAAGAAAAGCAGAAATTACTAAAATAGCAAATAGATCTGACTTCTAGGATGGACAGAATGAGAAGATTTTCTTTGGAAAGTCCCCTCCAGTGAGATTAATCAGGAAAATAAGCAAAATGGGTGGTAAGTAAGGTGTAACAAACATGAAAGAGATATAATTTTCAGATATTAAAAAGGATCTTATGAACAATTTGATAGCTATAAATACAGAAACTGAGGTGAAGTGAACAAATGCCTGAAAAAAATGTACCAAAACAAATTTAAGTAGAAAATTTAAATATTTAAAAAATTTAAATAAGGTATGAATAAAATAAAAATTCTATAATTACAAGAAGATATGGACAAATAAGCAATTGTATAGCATTTAAGTATATAAATGATCGATGGTGAATAAAGAAACTAAAATTTTTTTAACTTTTTTTTTTTTTTTTTTTTTTTTGAGAGACAGAGAGAGCACAAGCAGGGGAGGGTCAAAGAGAGAGGGAGACACAGAATCTGAAGCAGGCTCCAGGCTCTGAGCTAGCGATCAGCATAGAGTCCGATGCGGGGCTCGACCTCACGAACCGCGAGATCATGACCTGAGCCGAAGCCGGACGCTTAACCGACTGAGCCACCCAGGCGCCCCAGAAACTAAAAATTTTCAACAGGAGGGGTGGCTGGATGGCTCAGTCGGTTAAGTGTGCAACCCTTGATTTCGGCTGGGGTCCTGATCTATTGGTAGATGAGCCCCTCATCTCCTGAGCTGGCAGTACAGAGCCTGCTGGGGATTGGGATTCTTCTTTCTGCTCCTCCACTGCAAGCTCGCTCTCACTCTCTTCTCTTTCTCTCAAATAAACATTAAATTTTTTTAACCTGGGGGCACCTGGGTTGCTCAGTCGGTTAAGCCTCCAACTTCGGCTCAGGTCAGATCTCACGTTAGTGGGTTCGAGCCCCGCATCAGGCTCTGTGCTGACAGCTAGCTCAGAGCCTGGAGCCTGCTTCCGGTTCTGTGTCCTTCTCTCTCTGCCCCTTCCCCTCTCATACTCTGTCTCTCTCTGTATCAAAAATAAATAAAACATTAAAAATTTTTTTTAAATTTTTTTAACCTGAAAAAAACCCATACCTAGTTTTTTAAATCTCTTTATTGAGATGATTTATGTACTATAAGAAGTTCACCTGTGTGGTGTATAATTCAGTGGTATTTCATATATTTAGAAAGCTGTGCAACCATTACTATAGAATTTTGAACATTTTTATCGTCCCTTCCCCCAAGAAACCTTATGTTCGTTAGCTAACGGATATAAAATTTAAAAACTATTTAAGTTGGTTTTATCTCAGGAATGCACACTTGGTTTAACATTAGAAAACCTGTAAAAAAAAATTAAAGGAAAAAGCCTTTTTCATCTAAATCAGCACAAAATCTGATTGAATTAAATACCAATCTGTTTAAGAAGAAATTGTTTGTTTTTGAGAAAGTGCGGGAGTGGTGGAGGGGCAGAGAGGGAGACACAGAATCCAAAACAGGATCTAGGCTCCAATACAAACCCTGAGATCATGACCTAAGCTGGTCAGACACTTAGACGACTGAGCCACCCAAGCGCCTCAGAAATTCTTAATATAGTAAGAAATAAAGTCAAATTTCTTAGCCTGAAATACCTAGGGGTAAATCTAAAAGAGATTAGGCCTTTTGTAAAAATCATAAAGCCTTATTGAGAAGTACCAAATTAAGCATATATAAATTGATGGACAGATTCTGCATACTAAAGGTCCTTTACCCCAATAGAGATTATATCAAACCTACGTATCATATTATCCTAGCACGTTTTTTATGGGCCTTGGAAAGCTAATTCGAGAATGTATGGAGAAGAGCTGACCAATAATGGTTCCCCGCCCCCCACTTGTTCGGGGAACTCTAGCCCTCACTTAATTCCGCATCACCCTGGGACCGGTGCAGTCTTAGGGACCAGGCATTTGGTGCAATCTCGCTCTATGTCACTTCCGCTGGCGTCACTGCTGCGCCATTTCCTGCTTCCCTGCGGGTGGGTCATTTCTGTGTCCTTGCGGTACTGGGCAGGAGACCACCGAGGCAGACGTGATGGTGAGTGCTCCCCCCGGGCCGTCACCCACGGGTCTCCACCTAGAATCGGGGTGCCGCGCGCTGCGTGCCGCGCTCCAGCCTCCAACACCGGGATGGGGGCGGGACGCCGCGGGCGAACCGCTTGTTGCTCGCGATGGTAACGTGGGGTGCATCCGAATCTTATATATCAATACATAGATCTCTAAAAAGAGTCATGGGGAAAACAAATGAGACGTTACTGAAAATGGTTAAACTTGAGAGGTGGGGATGAGGAAAAAGGAATATATAAGCAGGCTCCACCCAGTTCGTTCGCAACGCGGGTTATTTTGAAGCAAAGCCAATTACGTATAGTTTTTTTATTCATAGGTGATAAAGTATACATCAATAAAATAAGGGTTTTTATCAACTGCAGGGCCACTTTAATACCCCAACATTTAATAGTTCCTTAATATCTAATATTAGAATCAAAGGCTTGATCAGATTTTTTTTTCCTTTTGCATTTCCCCAAAAATGCTTAGTTATAGATGTTTTTATTCTTCAAGAGGGACAGTAATCAAAGGGTATCTTTTGTGATATTGGTAGCTGTTAATGTCTGGATCCATTACCTATGTCTGAATTGACTGACTTATTAATATGAGTTGCAGGCTGGTGGGATTTGATTGACTCATTCCTTTAGTAGATGGAATAATGATACAAGAGAAATTGGTCATCTGCTACTTGGTTACCTAGTGATGCAGTCTGTATGAAAAAGGCAGGATACATGCTTTACTGTTTACCAGTCTTCAGAACGTTTAGTTCACTAACATAGCTTTGACTTTGGAACCATGTAGATATTTTATATATTTGAAAAGTAAAATCTTAATTTTTTTAAAGCAAGCTGAATACAAAGGAACCCTAATTATATATCAAATTGAAAACCACAGGGAAAATTTTTGAATAACTTGAATATAGTACTCTGGATGGCCTTAATTGGATGTATTCTAAGAACAAAAAGAAATTTTGACCTTGGTGAGCTTGTTGTAGAGGTACCAACCATTTTGTTGGCACTGACCATTTTGTATGTATTGTAGGGTCAGATAAATGAGAAAATATTTTGATGGATTCTTACTGAGGACAGAGGGAGATTTGAATATTGAATGGGGAATGGAGAGAGAGAACTTTGTGCCACATTTCTATAAATTATGCCTTAATTTTTATTTCAGTAAACTTGGGGTGGAATATGGAAATCCCAAATTTAAAAATTATCCCCTGTCACTCAAGTGGATAATAAAAGTGTATCAACTTTAGTGTACTAAGTTGGGAAGAGGCAGCCAGTGTCAATTACTAAGTTTCTTTCTGAGGGTGGAGGGACAGGGAAGCTGCTGTTGATTTAAAGTATTTTGTGATTTGTCTGGAACAACTCCTGGCTCGGTTTGACTGATGGTTTGATGGCTCCGCCCATTTCCCACCCCGTAGACTGAGGCTGATGTAAATCCGAAGGCCTACCCCCTCGCAGACGCCCACCTCACCAAGAAACTACTGGACCTTGTTCAGCAGTCATGTAACTACAAGCAGCTTCGGAAAGGAGCTAATGAAGGTAAGGCAGCCAGCGGGGGCTCAGGGAAAGTGATCGAGGCACTGTCTCTAGATTTCCAACTTGGATCCAACTTGGAAAGAGGGCTAGATACTCTTGATTGGGATCAGTGGGAGGACTTGAGTAGCGTTTTGGCAATAGATGCTAAAGGCTAATGGTCTAAGAATTATTTTAGACCCATCAGTTGTTAACGTCTACCTCCTGAGGAAAATGACAGTCGGGATTTGAACTTGGGCCATGCGGCTCCAGAGTCTGTGCTCTTGTCCCTACTCCAGCATTAACACGGTGTGGTCTGTGGACTGGCCCTGGGCCACAGAGATAAGCAGTCAGGAGTAAGGGTTTAAACGGTGATCTGGGGTGCTGATTTTTCTTCTAAGTTGCCTGTAATGTGAGCTTTCCAGGATTATTACTCGTGACAGACCGGGATGGTAACACCCTGATCCCTGATCACAGAGTTGGAGAGAGGCTGTACAGCAAAGCCTGTGTGAAAGCTGTTCTGGCCAACCAGGCGAGAAGCGATCTGTGTGAGGATGTGTTGTGACAGAGCTGATGGGTTTGATGTAGGGTTTGAGAAAGGCATTGAGGGTGGCCAGTGGGTGATTAAATCCCATAGCACTTCCCAAGGCCACACTATAGGACAGAGAATGGCCTGTGCCTGGGGATTTTTGCCCAGAAAGCACCTGTTTCTTTCCCTTGGAAATTGCTTTTTTGTGGCTCTCATGCCTCGCCCCCCACCCCGGCCCCAGTCACTCATTGGCCTCCTGTCATCTCTTCAGCCACCAAAACCCTCAACAGAGGCATCTCTGAGTTCATCGTGATGGCTGCAGACGCTGAGCCTCTGGAGATCATCCTGCACCTTCCGCTGCTGTGTGAGGATAAGAACGTGCCCTACGTGTTTGTGCGCTCCAAGCAGGCCCTGGGCCGGGCCTGTGGGGTCTCCAGGCCCGTCATCGCCTGTTCTGTCACCATCAAAGAAGGCTCACAGCTGAAGCAGCAGATCCAGTCCATTCAGCAGTCCATTGAAAGGCTCTTAGTCTAAGCCTGCGGCCTGTGCCCCACTCCTCACTAAGTCCTCCCCCGGGGGCGTGGATCATATTGTCCCTGTTAGCATGTAGTGCCTCCAGCCACCTCTCCTGTTAATATTAGAGTACTAAATCTGGGGTTTGCATTTTTATATTATTTTTGTTTTACGGGTCGATATCCATATATTAATCCCCCACCCAGCCCAATCTCCCATTCTACTCTCTCTGCCGTCTTACCCTCCTTTTTGAAAAATGAACTAATGCCAAGAACAGGCGGAGACAGAGTGGTGACACCATTCAAAGGTAGGGAAGAGCCAGGACCGAGCTCTGGTTCCAGCCTTCAGGCGCTAACTTCCCGTTGTGTGCAGGACATGATGGATGTATACACTGTTCACTTTGTATCCCTCCTGCCTGGTGTACAAATCCATTCCATAAGTGTTTGCTCTCTGTGGCGATTGTGTAACACTTGAGGAGAAAGCATGTGTCCTGTGAGGTTTTTAGGTGTATGTCCAAGTGTCATGTGCTAATCTGCCCCTGCCGTTTGCTTCAGTGATGTGATGTCCCCCCTCCCCCCACTCCTAACCATGCCCCTGAGGGCGGCAGCATAACCAAAGCTGTGCTGCGGAATTCCAGAGGCTGTCTGGGCAAGTTAGACGTGGGGCAGTTGACCTAGATCTTGAAGGAGTCCGGAGCGGCAAGAACAAAGAGGGTCAACTGATGCTGGAATGAAGAACAGGCAAGGCCTGGAGGCCTGACTGGAAGCCACAGCAGAGATGCTGGAGTCCAGGGAACGTCCTCGCTGGGGAATGGAGGGGTCTCTGGGGACAGCCGGTACCAGCTTGGAGAGCCCTTCCCCGTTCCCCGCCACCGCGTGGGTCAGATGTACGTATTCTTTCTCACACCAGAAGGACAGTGCTAGTGTGCCGGTCTTGTGCGCATCCTAATAAAGAAATAATATTCCTATTCCGATTTAAAGAAAGTGTGGTTCTTGAGAGGTGCCCAGTGATACCTGAAATGAAGAACTGTTCAGCATCCTTAGAACAGTGATATGATAGCTTCTCAAACTTCCCACCAAGAGGCTGTGAAAAAGCCATTACCCCGGGTGATTTCCAGCAGCTCAAAATGTCTCGTGCTGACACGATCATTCTCGCTCTACAAAGGGTTTCCCGCCTCAGCACTGTGGACATTTGGGGCTGGTTGATTTTTTGTAATTGAAATCCCAGTTAGTTAACATACAGTGTAGCGATGGTCCAGGAGTGGGGTGGACGGTCCCTGGTGGCCAGGGCTGCCCTGGATGCCGTCCAGTGTTCAGCAGCATCTCTGGCCTTTACCCACTGGCTGTCAGCAGAAAACTTCTCCCACCCCCAGGACACTGCCAGGTGTTCCCTGGTGGCACCGTCACCCCCTAGCTGAGAACTATTGCAGAATTGAGGCTCCTAGTAGCCTTTGCCACATGCTAGAGTTGGTGGCTGTGGGGGAGGTGGTGACTGAAGCCACTTCTACTTGTTACCTAAGGGAAAGCACTGGGAGATCCTTGAATCTCAGCAGAGACGTTTTCTTCCAGAGTGTAGATAACTGAAGACCATAATGGTCAAATGAGTGTGCGTTCCAGTAAGAGGCATGTGCAGGAAATCTAGAACCCACCCTGTCCTGCTAAGGCGGGTGCCACTGGGCTAGTCATGTCTCCCAGCTCGCTCCAGTGTTTAGATACTCCCACCCCAGCCCAAGCAGCTTTCTACTGGTGGGTGGTGCAGTTTGGGGTGCTTACTATCTTTTGTCCTCTGTGTACATTCATAATCATACTTTAAAAGGCCAAAATAAGTTGGGTGGAGGCAGATCAAGTTCTACCTCCACTTAGTTGGAAACTGGGCCTTATCCCCGAGAGCTCCAGGAAGGGAGCAGGGGCTCCTGGGATCTGGAATGTTAGCGCAGTTGCCACAACTACATTTTAAGCCTTTGCAGGGCAGGGTGTCCATTTAGGATCCTTTGAAAAAACTGGCTCTTCTCCTTGCTCCTAAGGCCCTACTGCCTGTCCTGTGTCTGCATCTCCACCGTGTTCTGCCGTCCTCGCTCAGTGTTTCACGTTTGGTTTCTTGAACATTCCAAAAGCACTTTCTTCTCATTGGTTGTATCTGATGTTCCTATACTGCACTGGTGGCTTTCTTCTCATGCCAGTCTTCATTCAGGTATCACTTCTGTAGGGCCTTTACAAACTACCTCATTTCTTTCCTTGCCCCCTGCCCCAGCACTGTGACATTCTATTTTTAGCTTCTCCTTTACTAACCCTTGAGGTTGTTTTCTGATCATTACCCTCATTCGAAAGCAGGAACTTGCATGATGCCCCTAGCGCTGTAGCCGTGCTCTAACAGATGCTTCGAAGTGTAGGATGATGGGGCACCTAGGTACCTCAGTCAGTCGAGCGTCCAGCCCAACTTCGGCTCAGCTCGTGATCTCACGGTTTGTGAGTTCCAGCCCCGCATCCGGCTCTGTGCTGACAGCTCAGAGCCTGGAGCCTGCTGCGGACTCTGTCTTCCTCTCTCTCTGCCCCTCCCCTGCTCACACACTGTCTCTCTCTTTCTCTCTCCCAAAGATAAACAAAACATTAAAAAGTTTTAACAGTAGGCAAAATATGGAAAGAGCCCAAATGTCCATCAACAGATGAATGGGTAAAGATGTGACATTCAGCTACAATGGAGTATTAGCAATCAAAAAGAATGAAATCTTGCCATTTACAACTACATGGATAGAACTGGAAAGTATTGTGCTAAGCAAAATTAGAGAAAGACAAATATATGACTTCACTCATACGAGGAATTTAAGATACAAAACCTATGAACATAAGGGAAGGGAAGCAAAAATAATATAAAAACCAGGAGGGGACAAACCATAAAACTCAGAACAAACAGAGGGTTGTGGGAGGGGGGGTGGGATAATGGGTGAGGGGCATTAAGGAAGTGACCCCTGAAATCATTGTTGCACCATGTGCTAAGTAACTTGGATATAAATTAAGCAATAAATTTAAAAAAATTTTTAAACTTTCTTAAAAAGTGTAAAATGAATTCTTAAAGGCTAAACACACAACCAAGAAGGAAATCTAGTAATGTCCATCTAGCCACCTAAGAGGTTGGTTGCAGAATTTTGCATGTAGACATTTGGAGAATCATCAGGTCTGAAAGGGTCCTCTGACCCCAAACACACTGGCTAGGAATTTCTGTTCTAGTTTGTTTCCTAAGTGGACTAAGATTAAGGACTATTTTTACATTTACAATAATGGCCTTGGTACAGGTTGTCTGAAATATGTTAATATTGCATTTCCATGATCTTTAAGCCCAAACTGATGAGGAAGGAAGAGGAACTTGTCCCCGAGTCTCTCTCAAGGTCAGCTAGGTTACATTTTGAAAAATCTCCCCCCCAACCATCCTTTTTTTTTTTTTTTTTTTATGTCTTTATTTTTGAGAGAGAGACAGAGAGTGAGCAGGGGAGGGGCCAAGAGAGAGAGGGAGACACAGAATCTGAAGCAGGTGCCAGGCTCTGAGCTGTCAGCACAGAGCCCGACATAAGGCTCAAACCCACGGACCGTGAGATCATGACCTGGGCTGAAGTCGGGCGCTTAACTGACTGAGCCACCCAGGCGTCCCCCCACCATCCCTTTTCTATCCTCTCTGTCCCTTTTCTGCTCTCTCTGCTGCTACTGCTTTTGAAGAATTAGCCTCAGAGAAGGAAGGAAAGCATCTGGAAGGGACTGCATCCTCCAAGGATGGCTGGAGACTCAGGGTCTGTAGACTGTGCCTTTCAGGACTAGACGAGCGTCTCATGAGATACAGGAAGGTCAAGTTAAACTTAAGAGATTTTCACTTTTGGATTCTTTGTTCTCGGAGTGTTACAAGGTGCTTTGTTTTGTTTTTACTTGGAAAGCAGATGTAATACTCGTTTGGCTTTCTTTCCATATGTGGAGGAGAAGGAAGTTAATTCTCCGATTAGAAGAGATGCTTTTGAGGATTAACTTCCCTCTAATTCTTCAAAAGCAGTAGAAGCAACAAAGAGAAAGACCCCCTGCTCCTCTCTCCCCTTCTAATGCTAGGACCTCTCCTCGTCTTACCACAGCTCCCCTGAAAAAGTAGAACAACTCCTTTCATGTGTGCTGGAATCTTCTCAGGGAGATAGATGTATCTTCAGGCACCTGAATGTCACATGAAGAGGAATGCAGCCCGAAGGGGGCTGCCGTTTGCCATGAAGCAAACGGTGCCAGAATTAGAAATGTTCTTCCTGCATCCGACCTCTGATCTTTAGCTCTGTATTGACACAGGGAAAGGGAGAACAGTTGGGGGGACAAAGGGCGAGGAGAATCTTGCCAGGGCTTGTCATTCCTGAAGTATGTCTACCTGGCCTTATTGTCACATCCCCCGTCCCCTCCCTGATGCTTAGTTTCCATGATGTTGAGGATGTGTTCCTAATGGGAGAGCAAATTAAGCTGAGAGCCACTGGCAGGTGACCTCTGGATGCGAGGCTCTCTCTCACACACTGAAGAACAGGACAGGGGCCCCTGGGGGGCTCAGTCAGTTGGTTACGCATCCAACTTCGGCTCAGGTCGTATCTCACAGTGAGTGTGAACCCACATCAGGCTCTCTGCTGTCAGCACGGAGCCCGCTTCAGATCCTCTGTCCCCTCCTCTCTCTGCCCCTCCCCTGTTTTATTCTCTCTCTCAAAAATAAAAACATTGAAAAACTAAAAAATAAGAACGGTATTTAGTACAAAGTTCAAGCTCTTTATTCAGACAGTAAAGCACAGCAAAGGGGGAGGCTCTATGGTCTCCAATGCAACAGAAAGTCTCATAAATGTAAAGTTCTTGGCTTCTATCGGACAGGCTCTTCCTGGCCCAGGAGAAACAGGTTTTAACTTGATGAGGACAAAAGCAGGCAGCCTGGCTCTCGCGCAGAAGGGTGGCTAGCTGTCTGCGCTCTGCTCAGCTCTTCTGGAAGTGCTTAGCGAGCGTGTCCATCAGCTCCTGCTTCTTCAGCCCGCCCTTCAGCCCATACGCCCTGCAGGCTTCCTTCAGCGTGGGCACAGTGAGCTTACCCAGCGTGCCCTTGCTGACGTGGGCCTTCAGCTCCTCTTCAGATAACTCCACCTTGGGTCTTTTGCTTCCAGAACCTTCATCACCTGAGGGAAAAGGTCAGGAGGGAGTGATTGGAAATACTAACAGTGGTCCTTCTACAGTATGGGCTGCAGCCAGCCATTTCCCATGAGCTGCGAGGCCCACCTAGAACACCGCGGGAGGGTATTTTGATAAGGCAGCATCATTTAAGCATGAAGTCAAAACCAGAGCCTACCTAGAAGGAAGTTCAGAGTAGTTTAAGTGCCAGCAGTTTGCCCAAAACTGGTGCTCACTCTGGGGAAGTCCTTCCTTCTTTCCTTCCAAAGGCATTTACAGAGCACCGTGCACAGTACTCAGGCACCACGCTACATGATAAGCAAGTGCAGACCGAGTGGGATAAACAAGTAAATCATTAACGTGTGCACAGATGTGAAGCGCCACGGTAGCAGTTCGCCAGGGCGCTAGGGGAGTCCCTTCCGTTTTTGTTTTGGTTTTTGATTTATTTTGAGAGAGAGCATGCACATGTCTTTGTGAGAGCAGGGAAGGGGCAGAGAGAGACAGAGACAGGGAAAGGGGAAAGGGGAGAGAAAGAGAGGGAAAGAGAGGGGGAGGGAGAGAGATGATCCCAAGCAGGCTTCAGGCTGTCAGCACAGAGCCCAAACAGGGCTCTATCTCACAAACTGAGATCATGACCTGAGCCAAAATCAAGAGTTGGATGCCTAACTGTCCGAGCCACCCGGCTGCTCCTAAAGGAGTCACTTCTGGATGAAAAGAGAGAAGGCTCTATGGCCACCAGCCTAGCCTCTTACAGCTCCATTTCCTTGTAGGGCTGGGAGTTCGAGCCCCACTTTGGTCTTTGTACGGATAGTGCAGATTCTGTCTCCTCCTCTCTCTGCCCCTCCCTTGCTAGCACTCCCTCCCTCTCTCAAAAATAAACATTACCATGTTTTAAATAAAAAAACAGTTCCTGGGTTGCCTAGGTGGCTCAGTCAGCTCAGTGTCCGGCTTTGGCTCAAGTCATGATCTCACGGTTCATGAGTTCAATCCCTGCATTGGGCTCTCTGCTGTCAGCAAGGAACCCGCTTCAGATCCTCATTCCTCCTCTCTCTCTGCCCTTCCCCCTCTTGCACCCCCTCTCTCTCTCTTTTGCTTTCAAAAATAAATAAACTTAAAAAAAAAAACCCAATTCCTCACCTTGTTTCCTCTTGGTAACTTTTTCTTCAGGAATGTAATCAGGTGGGTAGACAAGCTCTTTGAACTCATCCACTAGGGGGCCGAGCCTCTTATCTATTGCTTTAGTTTTAGGCACTAGAAAATCAAGACACAACAAGAATGGCCAGATGAGTCACAAGCCCCTGCTTCCTGTCCAGTTCCAGGTCTACAGGGACCCAAGGAGAGAGCACCCCCTGCAGACGCTGCAAGGGTCCAGGAGGCGGCAACTGACCTGGTCAAGAACACATTCAACAAAGTCTTCCTAATATTTACCAAGTACCTTCTAACAACTGCATTTCAGGAGCACTTACCACAGCCAGGCACCCTTTGCACTGCTTAAAGCTTATTTTTTTATTTAATCCTCTAACGACCTCTGGCGTAGGTAAGTTTGTTCCCTTGTTTTACAGAGGAAAGCAGAGAGGTTAGATGACTTGCTCAAGGTCACACAGCTGCGAAGGACAGAGTGGAGAGCAGGGCTAGATTCTGGGGTGTCAAGCAAGAGTCCATGTCCCCGGTGGGATTACAGTCTAATCAGGGTAAGAAGGCGGTAAGGACATAAACACAGCAGATGGCAGTGCCGTGAAGGAAGGGACTGAACAAGGCACTTGGAACACAGGAGGGGTCGGGAAAGACTCTGCAGCCAAGTCTGGAAAGCTGGGCGCTCTTCCCCAGGCAGGAACTGTTCCAAGCAGAAGGCACAGGGGTAAGAAACTGCAGGTACCATGCAGCCTGAAGGTAGACTGTCAGCGAGGAGGCTGGGAAGGTGACCACGGCAAGGTCATGGAAGCCTTGAACACCTGCCCCGGTCTGAGACTCTATCCTGAGAACAGTGGGGCAACTCCGAAGGGCTACGACAGGGTGACAATACGATCTATACGTTTTAGAAAGATCATCTTGGGCGCCTGGGTGGCTCAGTCGGTTAAGCGTCCGGCTTCGGCTCAGGTCATGATCTCACGGTTCGTGGGTTCGAGCCCTGCATAGGGCTCTGTGCTGACAGCTAGCTCAGAGCCTGGAGCCTGCTTCGGATTCTGTGTCTCCCTCTCTCTCTGACACTCCCCTGCTCATGCTGTCTGTCTCTCAAAAATAAAAAATAAAACATTAACAAAAATTAAAAAAAAAAAGATCATGTGGAGCTGTGTGTGGAGTATGAATGGAAGGAGGGCGAGGCAGAAGGCCGAAGCGGGGGGCGGCAGGTGGGGGGGGCAGCAGGGGTAAGGGACCGTAAGGTGGCAGGCCTGATGGATGTGCAGATGGCACGTGGGGTGTAGGGGCGGCCAGGGGGAGGCGGTGACTGGTTGGGATGGCAGGGGCATTCCCCAGGACTGATGCAACAGGAGAAGGATGCCTTTGGGGAAAAGACAGTATTTTTGTTTTCTTGGTTGTTTGTTACCTAACCACTAGTACTTTCTAGAGCTTGAGACCTGAGCTGTGTCACATGAAGGATAGGCATGCGGAGACAAGTGTCTCATCGTCTCATGTGGCCACTTTTCCAAAGTACTAAAGGGAGCTCCTGCCCCCTGGTGTGCCCAGCAGACGGCACAATGTCACAACCAAACCGGGCTCCTGCCCAGACAGAAGGCCCGGGCTCCAGACAACAGAGTCACCGCGAGAGCTTTCGTTCCCATCCTGGCAGCCAGCTAAGACTTTTTTTTTTTTTAACGTTTTTTATTTGTTTTTGAGAGACAGAGAGAGCGTGAGCAGGGGAGGGTCAGAGAGAGAGGGAGACACAGAATCGGAAGCAGGCTCCAGGCTCTGTGCTAGCTGTCAGCACAGAGCCCGACGCGGGGCTCACGAACCGTGAGATCATGGCCCAAGCCGAAGCCGGACACTGAACCAACTGAGCCACCCAGGCACCCCCAGCTAAGATTTTTAAAAAATACTGATGCCCAAACCCCAGTCCCAGGGATTCTGATTTAAGTGGTCTGGGGGGTGAGGCCGAGACCGCCAGATTTTTTGAAGTCCCCCAGATGATTCTGTCGTACAGCCAACGCGGAGAACCAGCGTGCGAGAGGAGGTCTCAGAATAACCTGGAAGGCTTGTAAAACAAAGGTTGCAGTGGCCCAACCTGAGTTTCAGATCCAGCCACCTTGGGAAAGGGCTCAAAATGGGCATTTCTGACAAGTCTCCAGGAGTCGCCAGTGCCGCTGGTCCAGGAAGCACACTTCGACGCACTGGTGTCGCCTGAGGCCACCGGGGAGAAGTGAAGTGACAGAGAAAGACAGGGCCAGGGTCCCTGAGCGCACTCGCCCCCATGTTCAGAGGAGAAACTACAGGGCAGCAGCCCAGCAAGGGCGTCCGGGGGCACTGTTGGCCCAGGAGAAAAACCGAGACAGCGTGGGGTCACAGAGCCAAACAGAGAAAGGGAGAAACAGTTCGGAGTCTTCGGGAAGTTATTTATTCAGAGGAAACTACATCACGCGTCAGAGGGAAGCAGAATCACATCGGATGAGAAACGAGTGAAGAACGTACAAGAACAAGAGGCAAAAGTATCGGGCGTCTGAGCGGTGGACGACCCGGGGCCCACGGCAGCAGCAGTTCCGGCCAGAGTCGAGGACACGTACGGCGGGAGACACCGGCGTGGGGGGTCACAGACATGAGGGGGACAGCAGGCAGAGGGGGCAGTGGGGCTGAGGTCAGAAACCTGGGCCACTGGGGGTATAGGAAACATCAGAGCAGCCAAAACTGTTTTGAAAATAGAGACAGGAAAAGCAAACACAACTTGCAGTAAAATTCAGGACAGAGGCCAGAACGCACAAGGCCAAGGCCCCAGTGAGGAAGAGAGAACGCTGTGGAATAAAGGGGAACAGCCGTGTTCTGAGCACCTCCTGAGTGTCAGGACCGAGACGGTGTCAATACCTTATGAGAGCGGCATCGCTGTCCCCATTTGACCTATAATGACACCGAGTTTCAGGCAGATGACGTAAGATTCCAAGGCTACTCAAGTCAGGAAGCGGCAGAGCTGGGATTCAAATCTGTTATCGGCTGTTTCCAAAGCCCACGTCCTTCACCACACTGCTGGAGACCAGGCAACGTACTCCCTGATTTACCTAAAGGCCGTCATGAAAGATGGCTGCAGGGGCGCCTGGGGGGCTCGGTTGGTTGAGCATCTGACCCTTGATTTTGGCTCAGGTCATGATCTCATGGTTTGTAGGATCAAGCCCCATGGCAGGCTCTGTGCTGGCGGCATGGAGCCTGCTTGGGCTTCTGTCTCTCCCTCTCTCTCTCCCTCCCCCACTCATGCTCTTTCTCTCTCTCTGAAAAATAAATTCACTTCAAAGAAAAAAAAAAGATTGGCTGCTTAATCCCAAGGTTCCTGTTCGGCCAGATCCAACAGTACCCATCATAAAACAGGTACAACAGCTCTCATACGTCTAGTGTTGGAGCTGTTCTGTCTAGTAAAAAGAGATCATTAATAACCGGGAAGTAGGGGGCTCAGTCGGTTAAGCGTCCGACTTCAGCTCAGGTCATGATCTCATAGTCCATGGGTTCGAGCCCCGCATCGGGCTCTGTGCTGACAGCTCGAGGCCTGGAACCTGCTAAGGATTCTGCGTCTCCCTCTCTCTCTGCCCCTCCCCTGCTCACACTGTCTCTCTCTCTCTCTCAAAAATAAACATTAAACAATAATAATAACTGGGAAGATAAGCAGGCCACCTGACTGTTCTGATCTTTTCAACCTGTGTCAAGAGTCTTCGTTAAATCTCAGCTGTTTCCCAGCTGACATTTACCTGCATCACGAAACCGAGCGTGTGCGTCCTCGTACAGAACATGTAAGAGCAATCAAGAAAGGGACTGGACTCTGTCCTGTCTGTTCTTGGATCCTCTTCCCCTCTTGTTCTGCCTTTGTTTGGGTTAATTGAATATATTTTTTAATGTGATTGGTTGTAAAAGCTCCTGTGTATCCAGGTGGACACGTTTTTGACCTGATAAAAGAGCTTTTCTAAGAGGGCCTGGGTGGCTCGGTGAGTTAAGCGTCCAACTCTTGGTTTCGGCTGAGTCAGGATCTCATGGTTCATGAGTTCAAGCCCTGCATCGAGCTTTGCACTGACAGTGTGGGGCCTGCTTGGAATTCTGTTTCCTTCTCTCTCTGCCCCTAACCCTCTTGCACTATCTCTAAATTAAATAAATAAAACAAACAAACTAATTAATTAATTAATTAATTAAAAAAGAAAGGGACTGGCAGCGAGCTCAGAGCTCAGCCAAGGAGGCCACGCAAGTCTCCCCGCGGCCGGGTAACGAGGAGCTTCTCAGGCAGGGCCTGTGGTCTGAAGGAGAGACGAGAAACACGGGGGTGCAGAGCGACGTTTTGGGGCCAGAGGCACCGGATTCTAAACCTTCATCGACCCTCACTACTTACGTGGTGAATTACTACCTTCTCTATAAAATAAGGACAACAGTGCCCACCTCATAGTTACAAGAATTCAATGAGTCAGCTAGGACACACAGTGCCTTGCACGCAGTAAGTGCTCATAAATGTCATAGATTTGTTTTTTTGTTTGTTTTTTACTTTTACCACATGTGGTCACGAGAGGGCCTGGTTCAAAGGCAGGTCTCAGAAGTCTGGCACTGCCTCCGCCCCTCACGGCAGAACGAGCCACATCTGTCCTGAGGCAGTCTATGCTGGTCTAGAAAATCTCTCCGAGCCGCCTGGAAAAACGAGGTTGAGTCTTTGGAAGATGCCAGGAAATGCATCCGTATTTCCGGTCCAGAGGGAAAGCGTTACGAAAACCCCCCACGGAAAGAGCCCGGCCCCAGCCCTCTTACGTGTCAAATCCACTGCCTGCTCAGGCTCCATCAGGTCCAAGGCCAGGGCTTCCAGGTTCCGGAAGTGCTGCTGCAGCACGGGGTTCTCAAAGGCGTCACTTCTGGTAAAACAGGAACATAAATACATTTAAACATTAAAATAAAATTTAATTAATAAAATTAAATACACCTGACTGAGATATCACAGGAAAAGAGCCCAGATAAAATGGCTGGGAATCTTGGCTCTTGAATCAACTTTTCTCTCTCCGATTCTCAATTTATTAGAATCCAAAAGCTGATTTAAAAAATAAAAAAAAAATGTAACGCTTTATTTTTGAGAGAGAGGGAGACAGAGCGCAAGCAGGGGAGGGGCAGAGAGAGGAAGACAGAGAATCCAAAGCAGGCTCCAGGCTCTGAGCTGTCAGTACAGAGCCCAACACGGGGCTCGAACCCATGAACTGTGAGATCATGACCTGAGCTGAAGTCAGACGCTTAACAGACTGAGCCACCCAGGCCTCCCTAAAAGCTGACTTAAAACCTAACAATCCCTGCCCAGCTGTGTCACTGGAAGCAGTGGGCAGAGAGAGAAATGGAGAAGGGAGGGTCGTGGAAGTCCAAGAAAAAGATGAAGGCAAGGTGGTGAGAGGGAGAGAAAGAGCCTGAATACTTTCTTCCCACGCTCAGCAGGAACCTGGGAGTAAAATAATCCCCTCACCCCAGTTCCAAAAGGCCTGAGACCAACCCACGACTTACCTGTAATTGAAACGGAGCTTCTGAACAATGGCCTTCATCTTGTCTATCTGCTCTGGGTTGGCCATGACTTTCTCAGTAAAGGGCACCTTCCGTTTGTCGTCAGCATAGGGTAAGAAGACAAGCTGGAAGCCTGAAGAAACATTAGTTTCCTGAGATTTGACTCAAAAAACGGTTTCAGTTGTGGAGTTGTCATTTGTCTCTCAACTTCAAACTCACCCTCCTACGGCTTGTGATGCTGGCACTGGGACCCTGCCAGCCCTAAGTCTCCTTCATCAGCCGATTCCCGTTAGCAGCCTCAGAGCAGAGAGGGAGGTGGGCACCCCTTCCCATGCCTTCCCGTTCCTGGTGCCACTGGCCCGGCCAGGGTTCTTCACAGGCCAGTAGCAGCTGGTCCCAGCCTCCAGCTTTCTGGACACTCAGAGTCAGCCAGCCAGTGCCCCCTCCCTGGAGGGCTGAGACCCAGCTCTATCGGGCCCTCTGAGCCTCAGCCTCTCCCTTCTGTTCCCCCCACCCCTTCCACACACTAAAAGGAAACAGGAGGGGGCGCCTGGGGGCTCAGACGGTTAAGCGTCTGGCTTCCGGCTTCGGCTCAGGGCATGATCTCACGGTTCGTGGGTTCGAGCCCCACGTCGGGCTCTGTGCTGACAGCTAGCTCAGGGCCTGAAGCCTGCTTCAGATTCTGTGTTTCCCTCTCTCTCTGACCCTCCCCTGCTTGTGCTGTCTCTCAAAAAAAAAAAAAAAATTAGGGGCACCTGGGTGGCTCAGTCGGTTGAGCCTCCGACTTCGGCTCAGGTCAGATCTCACGTTCGTGGGTTCGAGCCCCGCGTCAGGCTCTGTGCTTACAGCTAGCTCGGAGTCTGGAGCCTGCTTCCGGTTCTGTGTCTCCTCTCTCTGCCCCTCCCCCTCTCATGCTCTATCTCTCTCTGTCTCAAAAATAAATAAAACATTAAAAAAAATTTTTTTTTTTAAAATTAAAAAAGAGTTGGGATTTCTCTTTTTTCTTTTTATTGTTCATCCCTTTATTTTTGAGAGAACAAGCAAGAGAGAGGCAGAGAGAATCCCAAACAGGCTCTGAGCGGTCAGCACACAACCTAACATGAGGCTCAGTCTCACTACTGTGTGATCATAACCTGAGCTGAAATCAAGAGTCAGATGCGTAACTGAGTTAGCCACCCAGGTGCCCCATAAAGTTCATTTTTCTGAGCATGTGGCTAAAAAGGAAAGAAGCAGCATCTCTTGGCTGCTTCGGGCACTTGTACATTTATTAACTTATTTCAAATGTGAAACAACCTGGATAAAAAGGTGTTCCAGAATTCTCATCTTTACAAGGATGGAATATAAACAGAAAGGTTCATTTCTTTGCCCAAGTTAGCCAGGTATGTGTGGCAGAGATGGGCATAAAACAAAAAGTAAACTTTCCCACACGTAAGAGTAAGATATAGTCAAGTATGATTTCAAACCCACGGTCTTCCTACTGCACCTCACTGTCTTAGCGTAGGCAGAAGATAAACCGACATCAAACATCGCAAGGGAGCCAAAGAACGGCTTTTCATAGAGGTATCAGCAGGGGGCCGTCAACTTCGTCAGTAACCTGCCAGCAGTCCCCATGCAGCCACTTCTCAACTGTGGCTGCTGAGCTGCCTGGTGCAGCGTACATGCTGTGCACTGCACAACCATATTAGGCAGCATAACTGGCTCTGCATCTTGACATCTGTGAAACTGAGAATACACATCTGCCGGGCCCTATTCCTGGAAACTATGGTTCAGCAGGTCTGCGTTGGAATCCTATGAGTGACTCCAAAGTCTGAGCAAAGTTCAGTAGCACTAGAAGTCTCTCTTCCACATACCTGGGGGAGTCACCTGAACTTTCTGGTCATCCAGCTCCTCTTCCTGTGGCAACAAGGCCACAAAATAAGGAGGGGTGTTCCGATGCGGGGTGTACCTGCACACCGCCATGACCTCCTTCTCCAGACACTTGGTGAGCAGAGCACTGAACAGAGTTGAGCTCCCTGGAAAACAAACGTCCCAGGGATCTGCATCCTAAAAGTGCCTCCTTTGTTCTCTCTTAGCTCATCTTCTAAGCCTACGATTTTTCTCCCACTTCCTTAAAAGGGCTTGTGATACTTCCACAGGTAAGGTGTGAGAAGCCCAGAGCTGATGGGCCGCAAAGGCACAGAAAGGAAAAGGATTAGATGCCTCGAATACCCCATTTAGGAGTGTGAATTACCGACACTAGCTCACTTTTACTATATTTAGGCTGATGATATCAGCCCCAGTTGCTAATGAAAGCCAATCAGGTCAAATCCAGGGGGTTCATTAGCTAGAGCACCGAGGAATATAGGTCTGGACAGCAGAAACCCAACGACCTAGTTCATATCATCTTTAATTGGCGACACTAGGGAAGAAACTGGTTTTTCTTCTTTGTTAACTCTTATCTGATGCTCCAAAGACAGAATTCCATAGGAAGTAAGTTTTAAAAATACTAATTCCATACCTGCCCCCACCCCCATACTCAAATGCATAGCAGTGTATTAGGTCCCAAAGAAATCTCTTCAACTTTGCTTAGTCCCAAATTTCTAAAACTTATCTGGCCATGAATCACCTTCAAAATACCCCCTTAAGCCATCCGGTTTCCAAGCGGCTCGCTCGGTAAACTGCCTTCCGTTATCCATTTACCCTTGACCGACGCCACATACCATTTACCAGGGACTCCTGGGGGTACACGAACAGCGAGGGCCTCAGGTAGTGGTGCTTCTTCAGCATCATCAAGGGCTTGAAGCCGATGAGAATCAAACCTGGTTCATCAAACCGTTTCAGTGCTTCTGTTTCCTCTTTCTCTAGCACAATCTGACGATTCCCATAGATCTAAAGGAAGGGGAACATGAGGGCCACACACAGAGGCTGCGTGGAGGTGCAGTGGGTGCTACATGATTCCAGCAAGTTAAAGTCCGCATTCTTCTCCAGGGGGACCCTCCTCTTACCGTCGGGATTTAACACATACTGAGTGCCTGCCAGGCACTCCGGTTAGCCCTCCAATCTATCTTCTGTGTCAGTCCTCAGCGGTAGATGTTAAAAACTGTTTTTACGGATGAGTGAGGCGAGCTGGATGGTTGGTAACTTGCTCCACATTATACAACTGAACTGGGCTGTAAGCCACCATCTTTCTGGGGCGCCCGGGTGGCTCTGCTGGTTAAGTGTCCGACTTCTGCTCAGGCCATGATCTCACGGTTCATGGGTTTGAGCCCCCACATCGGGCTCTGTGCTGACAGTTCAGAAGCCTGGAGCCTGGTTTGGAATCTGTGTCTCCCTCTCTCTCTTCCCCTTCCCCACTTGGTCTCTCGCTCTCTCTCAAAAATAAGTAAACATTAAGAAAATGTGTATTTTTTAAATTAAAAAATAAAGAAACCACCATCTCTCTGGTGAAGGCCAGGCCCTTCAAGCATGGATTCCTTCCCACAGTTAACATATACTAAACTCTCAGCATCGTCCTTGACCCACGAGGCAAACTCGGACCAGGCCTATCTATCGAGAGGTCCTAGCTCAGTACTGCGCTAGATCTCAGCGTGGGAGACAGACAGACACACACACACAAACACACACGTATTAACTTTAGTGTCTGCAGTGTGGTCCCGGATATACAGTTAGTAACAGAGCTTAACAACAGAGTCAAATTTGAATTTAATGAACATGAAGTTTCTTCATAGGCACACTGGATCAAGAAAGAAACTCCACGACCAAAAGAGTTACTGCCTATGAATAAACCAACCTATAAAACTAGATACTTCCAAAATAGAAGGGGAAATTTTTTGTCTTCTCTGTTAAAAAGTAGGGAAAAACACTCTGGCATGAGATCTGTGCTCCAAAAAAATCTCATGGGTTGAATCAAAATAATATTTTAGGAGCACCTGGGTGGCTTTGTCAATTAAGCAGTCTGACCCTTCATTTCCGCTCAGGTCATGATCTCATGGTTCGTGGGTTCAAGCCCTGCATCGGACTCTGAACTGACAGCATGGAGCCTGCTTTGGACTCTCTCTCTCTCTCTCTCTCTCTCTCTCTCTCTCTCTGTCTCTGTCTCTGTCTCTCTCTCCCTCTGCCCCTCCCCTGCTCGCTTGTTCTCTCTCTCAAAATAAATAAATAAACATTTTTTAAATTTATATTTATTTATTTTTGAGAGACAGAGACAGCATGAGCAGGGAAGGGTCAGAGAGAGAGGGAGATACAGAATCCAGCTCAGAGCCAGACGCTAAACCAACTGAGCCACCCAGGTGCCCCATAAATAAACATTTTAAAAATAGTATTTTAGTTACTTAGTTGATCCTTGGTTGGTCCTGACCTTATGCAAAAAAAAAAAAAAAAATCTCAGACTCTCCCCCACATTTTGTATAATTAAAAAGGATGACTCATTTGATTTTAATTTTAGATATCAAATCATTCCAGATTGCACGAAGGTGAGAGAGTGAGGAAAGACAATGTTCTGCATTCTTAGTCTGTCCTTCAGATTAAAAATGGCATCCGTGTATCATTTCAAAGCACAGGAAACATTTGGTTTGGGGGGGAAAACACCTCTCCCTAGAAAAGGACAGTTCACACCTCACACACTTTCCCTCATTCATCTCCCTTGTTCGCTCTAAGGCATTTTCTGCTACCGTACCCAAGCCAGGAACTTAACTGTTAGAGCAGAATGCAGAGTGGTCCAGGGCTAAAGTTTCCACTGTTTTATACACTGGCTCTAACTTTCTAGCTTTCAAGGTAGTAATGATCTAGATGCCAGGGCGCCTGGCTGGCTCAGCTGGTGGACTCATCACGGGTTATAAATTCAAGCCCGATGTTGGGTTATAGAGATTACTTAGCAATAAAATCTCTACGGGCACCTGGGTGGCTGTTTGTTAAGCTCAGTTTGTTAAGACTTCGGCTCAGGTCAGGATTCGTGGTTCGTGGGTTTGAGCCCCGCCTCAGGCTCTGTGCAGACAGCTCGGAGCCTGGAGCCTGCTTCAGATTCTGTGTCTCCCTCTCTCTCTGCCCCTCCCCTGCTCGTGCTGTTTTATATATATATATATATATATATACATATAACAAAAAATAAAAAAGTACAGTCTCTTAAATAAGTGATCTATATACCATAGTTCCAAAGAGTAATGGCTTTGTGGTTTAACAGCTATAAAGATGCATACATCAAAGAGATCAAGGTCTCTCCCTGTGGACTCTTCAATGGGACGGAACTCGGTGAGAAGGCAGGCCTACCTGAGACCTCTTGGTGTCGCTGGGCAGAAGCAAACTGCCCGTGTTGACATTGAATGTCCGGGTCTTGGTTTTCACGGGTTCATTGGTCTCCCGGTAAAGCCTCACTGGAGGAGGTCTGAAGGCCTTCTGGACCAGGTTATAAATGCCGACAGTGAGCGCGATGTCTTTGCTGAGCTTAAGCTTCAGGCTGGAGGAGAGACAAACAAAAAACAAGCAAACACAGGAGTGAAAGATTATACTTTCCTAGCTAAATTCTTTTGGGGGACCCAAGCGTTGGCTTATTCTCTCCAATAACCCAAATTCTTAGAATATAAACAGAATAATTTTAATACGGCAGTGGAGTTTGCTCACATGATCTCAGGGTCACGCCACAGAAATTCGTTCAGAACATATTGTTAACTAAAAATAATGGCAGGGAATGTACTTTAATAAAAACAAGGCTTATTTTTATTGAGTCCAGCCCGTATCCATCACTTTATTTTCTCATTCAATCATCATAATAAGCCTGTATAATATCCCTGTAAGTATTATATGATGTTGTTTCTGCTTGTGTCTAGTGTCCCCTCCCCCTTTTAACAATGAAACCCCGATTTTTCTTTGGGAAGCTCCCCTCCGTCCCCAACTGCAGTTTTGGAGGAATGTGCATTGAGGTGCTATAACCTTCTCTGGCCAAGTGGTGGCGACATCCGGCCTGGCCTTAAGCAGTCAGATCTATTCTCTGGAGAGTCCAGGTGGGAAGCGGTGACCAAGGAAGGACAAGGTTGCGGGGGACGCTTTGTGGTAGCGGTACCCTGAAGACGCTGTCATTAGTTCTTGCTCTCTGGACTCCTGGCGCCCCCTGGTTCCACACTACTCACCCCGCTCAGGACTGCATTATAACATCTGAAATTAGTCAAGAGTCTGTTTCTGTTAACCACCCAAAAACCTGATTACTGTCCTTTTTAGAGATGAAAACAGTGAGGCTCAGAGAGTTATCGAACTTCCCTGAGGACAGACAACTAATAAAAACTGGTGTTTAAACTCAGGTATGTCTGATTCAGAGCTCATGGACTTTTCCATTAGGACATATAGCTCCAGAGTATCTATACCAACTTCTTATGCAACCCTCAGACCTCTAGAAAACGTGTTTATAATAACAAACTGTGCAAAGGGGCACCAGGTCGCTCAGTCGGTTAAGCAACCAACTTCGGTTCAGGTCACGATCTCACAGTTCATGAGTTCAAGCCGCACGTTGGGCTCTGTGCTGACAAGTACAGTGTCCGCTTGGGATTTTCTCTCTCTCTCTCTCTCTGCCCTTCACCGCCCCCCACGCTTTCTCTCAAAATAAACTTTAAAAATACTTTATTAATAATGAAGTGTGCAAAAATTTGTAATAGGGGGGCGCCTGGGTGGCTCAGTCGGTTAAGCCTCCGACTTTGGCTCAGGTCAGATCTCACGTTCATGGGTTCGAGCCCCGCGTCAGGCTCTGTGCTGACAGCTAGCTCAGAGCCTGGAGCCTGCTTCTGGTGATGTGTCACCTTCTCTCTCTGCCCCTCCCCCTCTCATGCTCTGTCTCTCTCTGTATCAAAAATAAATAAAACATTTAAAAAAATTTTTAAAAATTTATAATAGGATATTGACAATATAATAAAAAAAACAGAATGCAAAAAAAACCTATGTTACATGTTCTTTCCAAGCACACATCGAACATTCTAGGACAGACCATATGCAAGCCATAAAGTGAGACCTATCAATACATCTAAAAAGACTAAAATCATACAAAGTATGTTCTTTAACCAAAATGGAACTAAGTTAGAGATCCACAACAGAAAGTAATCTGGGGAAACCTCAAATACATGGAAATTAAACAACACACTTCTACATAATCCAGACTGTCAGAGAAGAAATCATAATGGAAATTTAAAATTATTTTGAATTGAAAGTGCAAATACAACATTTCAGCAGAGGATGCAGCTAAAATAGTGCCCTGGGAGAAATGTATAACTTTAAACGCCTTGATCAGAAAAGAAGAAAAGTCTCAAATTAATAACCCAAACTTCACTGCTATACAATGTTTAACAGTAAGCACTTAATAATGAGAACAGGTCTGGGGCGCCTGGGCGGTTCAATCGGTTAAGCGGCCAACTTCGGTCAGGTCATGACCTCACGTCGGGCTCTGCGCTCACAGCTCGGAGCCTGCTCCAGATTCTGTGTCTCCCTCTCTCTGACCCTCCCCCACTCACACTCTGTGTGTCTCTCTCAAAAGTAAATAAACATTAAAAAAAATAATAAAAAAATTTAAAAAAACAATGAGAGCAGGTTTCAATAAGTTATAGCGAGTTCAAAGGCATACTGGTTTGCGTGATGAGGACAGAGGTTGGGGGCGGGGCCCTGACTAGAATTTTGGTTCCTGGAGCCAGCGGCTGTCACGCTCTCAGATGGATTTGGTAATGCATCATGTGGCCCACAGATGGCACTCCTACCAACACCAACCATTTGGTGGCTTCCTACTTTAAGCTTATTCTGGCTTATTACGTGTTAAACTCCGTTGTCTAAAGGCTGCTGAAAGAGAGCTGACAATGATCAGGTCATGATCTCAGAGTTCATGGGTTCGAGACCCACGTCAGACTCTGCACGGACCGTGTGTAGCCTGCTTGGGATTCTCTCCCTCTCTCTGCCCCGCATGCACACTCTCTCACTCTCAAAGAAAAATAAACTTAAAAAAAAAAAAAACAGCGCAATCTTCAAAAGTAATTTTTAAAAATTGTTGGGTCTGGGGTGCCTGGATAGCTCAGTGGATTAAGTGTCCAATTCTTCATTTCAGCTCAGGTCATGATCTCATGGTTTGTGGGTCTGAAGACCATGTTGGGCTCTGCACTGACAGAGCCTGCCTGGGATTCTCTCTCTCCCGCTCTCTCTCTGCCCCTCCCTCACTCACATTCTCTCTCTAAATAAATAAACTTAAAATTGTTGTGTCCTCTCAATTTTAGGTCAATGTGGTCCACTCTGGCCCCAGGCCTCAAGTGACCTTGGTTCTATTTCTAACCAAAAATAGTAAATCCATTAGTCTCCCTACCAATCTTCAATCTTTACGTTTATAAACTGCAGTACCTTTCAACCTTGAAAAGGTCATAATTCTGAGTTAAAATAAAGTTACAGTGGACCATATGGCTTACATCACACCTCAGCAAGGAAAATGTGGAAGCCACAGTGCAAAATAACATGTTTAACATCAACTGAAATGTCTTAACGCTAATAAATGCTACTAATGGGTGGGTTTCAATCCACCTCAAAGGGTTATCATAAAGATTAAATAAGTTAATACGTTAACAAAGAACTTGGGATAGTGCCTGGCACACAAAAATTCGATTGTTTGATTATAACATTAATTATTTTCTAGGCCTAAGGTACTATTAGTTCTCAAATAGTTCCAATTTATTATTCATATCAAATATCCTATAACAAGTCTTCCAGAGAAAAATACTAACAGCTAACATTATGAATAAGTACTGTGTGTCAAGCACTCTGCCTGGGTTACCGAACTTAATCAGGACAGCCGCCCTATGAGGACGTAACGTTCTTGCTCCCATTTTACTGAGGTTCAAAGAAGTTACAGAACTTACACCAGGATGCACAGCAGGACCAGGACTAGCATCTAAGTCAATCTGACTCTAGGACCTATATTTGTTTACTTATTTATTTTTAATGTTTATTTGTTTTGAGAGAGAGAGAGAGAAAGAGCAAGCATGAGCAGGGGAAGGGTAGAGACAGAAAGGGAGACACAGAATCCGAAGGAGACTCCAGGCTCTGAGCTGTCAGCATAGAGCCCGACGCAGGGCTCAAACTCATGAACCACAAGATCATGACCTGAGCCATAGTCAGAGGCTTAACCGACTGACCCGCCCAGGTGCCCCAAGGACCTACACGTTTAATTACTATTTTACCCTCCCTGCCATTCCCACCAAAATGCGTACTAGATTTCCAAACTGTAGTAACATCTTGAAAACTGCTCAAAAACTACAATGGTCATACTCTCATATGTTGTAGAAACTAGTCTAAGATGAAAGCCTGAGGTGAACCTTTCGAAAACAACACAGGAAGCCCTTAGGATTCTAATACCAAAGCCTCCAAAAGAAGATAATCTAGGGAGCCTAAGTGGCTCAGCCAGTTAACCTTCCAACACTAGATTTCCACTCAGGTCATGATCCCAGGTTTGGGCCCCATGTGGGGCTCTGCACAGATAGTGAGGAGCCTGCTTGGGATTCTCTTTCTGCCCCTCCCCTTAGTGCTCTGTCTCTCTCTCAAAAGAAATAAATAAACATGAAAAGAAAAACTGAAGCTAATCTAACAATCTGGTTCCTACTGGTCTCAGGTTTATAAGAAATCAGAGTAACGTGGGGCACCCGAGTGGCTCAGTCGGTTAAGCGTCCGACTTCAGCTCAGGTCATGATATCATGGCTCGTGGGTTCGAGCCCCATGTCAGGCTCTGTGCTCACAGCTCAGAGCTTCCAATTCTCTCTCTGTGTTCCTCCCTTGCTAACATTCTGTTTCTGTCTCTGTCTCTCTCTCAAAAATAAACAATAAAAAAACTTAAGAAAGAAAAGAAACAGAATAATTTAATAATAGAGAAAATAACCAGCACTCTCTGAGATTTTGCTCTATACCAGGTGCTGCTGTTATCCACAATCCACAGAGAAGAAAGCAGACGATATCCTAGTGCGTCCCACCGAGGAGAGCTCAGGCCACAACTGTTTACCCCAAGGAGGCGGAGCGCTGTGTTATTTTGGAAAACTAGCAAACCAGCTCCGCCCAGAGAAGGAGAAGCAAACAGCTTGCGCTTTCCTGAAGTAAAGCAAGTGTTTTAGAGGACGACAGGGAGGCACGGCCCGGAGGGAAGCGACCAGGGAGGTCAAGGCAACGCAGTGTTTGAGACCCGGTAGGGGCCTCGTGGGCAGCTGCCCAGGGTCAGAGCACACCTGCAGAGCACGCGCTTCTTGGTCTCCTTGGCTCGAACCTTCCTCAGCAGGTCTTCCAGCTTGCTCGACTCCTCAAAGTGAACCCCCAGGTCCTCATCGTCTGCGACGCGGATGATATCTCGGTAGAACAAGGATATGTCGAAGCCCCCAGGTTTCCTCAGGTGCATCAGGTCCAGGAAGATACCTGAGGCAAGAACGGCCAAAAGTGAGGGGACAACAGACAGTTCTCAGCCAGGGAGAGTCTGTTTCCGTTGAGCTCAAATATGCCGAGAGCTAGTGGGGTTAGTAACGTTTTCAGGACTTGCAGACTCACGGAGGGAATCGGCTGCTATAAGGAAGACTTAGTCAAATCACTGCCACACGCAGGAGCATGAAAAGTCAAGAAAAGCTCGCTCTAATAGAGCCCCTCGGAAAGCCCATGGCCTCGGGGCGCCCGGGAGGCTCAGTCAGTTAAGCATCTGACTCTTGGTTTTGGCTCAGATCATGATCTCACGTTTTCGTGAGTTTGAGCCCTGCATCACAGAGCCTGCTTGGGATTCTCTCGCTCTCTCTCTGCCCCTCTCCCACTTGAGCTATTTCTGTCCCTCTCAAGATAAATAAACTTAAAAAAAAAAAGAAAGAAAGAAAGCTAACGGCCTAGTTATTTTCAGTAGGAATGTTACACCTGTGTAGCTTCATTTTACTCTTTTCTCCCATTCTGGATGGTGAAAAGCAAATGTTTGACATCAGCTAGAAAGAAGTAGGAAGATTAAGTGCCAACTTAAAAGAACAGGGAAAACGCCAACCTGTGTCACGGAGATCCGCGGCTTTGGTCCTGGCCCGGCTGGCTCTGGCACTGTCGCTGCCGTGGGGGTCATCTTCATTGGTGAACAGCATGACCCTCTTATGGCTCATCTTGACCTGGACATCACTAAAGAGGTTGGCACAGACCCACAGCACTTCACTTAGGGAGTAGTCAGAGCCATGGCCAATTAGCTCTTGGAAACGTTTTTTCCCCTGCTCCCCCTTAAACTGGTCAAGCTCAAGCACTCGCTTAGCACCTGCTCAGAGACAGGAAGTCAAATGGGCAGAAAAATTGGAATAGTGTCAGTGGCGCTTTTATAGAAGAGCCTAGGCTCCCGTTCTCACCCCAGAGGTGTGTAACCCACAAAGTCCTCAGCCCAGAAAGAACCCCCTGTGCAGAAAGCACACTCGTATTCACAATGTCATCCACCTCCTTCTCCACACCCCTCTTGGTTCAGGGTAGTGACCTTCCAGCATTAGGGAGAAGCTGATCTTAGAATACCACTGACCTGGATTATCCAACTCCTGTAAGACGTAAATATTTTTGAAATTCACTGAATTTTTATCCTTCTCAGTACCATAAAACACCACCGCCAAGAGATCCTGATTACTGCTTATGATCTTATTGGTATACACACTCTGGATACACTGACAAAAATCAAAATAAAATCCGATTAATGGGTTAACTACTCACCACTAAAATTAAGCTCCGAAAGTGCCTGGCACATAGTCGGTGATCGATATATTTGCTGAATTTATACATGGCATTAGATTAAGGAATGACCGGTACCTTCAGGCAAGTCATGAATCAGTGAGAGGGAGGGGCATATATATTACATTATAATAGAAGGCAAAGGATGGTAAGTATATAGCAGAAATATAACTGGTTCCTACCATAAGAAATCAGAGAATTAAAAACACATATATACTCAGGGAGAAAACCTGCTATAAGGGGGAAAAGTAGCCCAGTTTTGGAATCAGAAGATCTGGATAGGAGTCCCACTGATGTTATTCACTTAAGTGACTGAGTGAACAGACCACTTGATCCTCCCTCAAGTAGCCTGATACCAAGAAATAGAATTTACATATATAAAATAAATACATATATAAAAGGTTTAAACTAACAATAAGTAGACGTAACCCAACAATAAGTCCATAACTATTAACAGCATTTTTTTCCCCTAACAGCATCTTTTGAAATCAAATTTGCTTAATTACACAATTAAAGACATTAGTATTCCAGGAAAGTCCTATCTACCCATTAAAAAAAATTTTTTTTAATGTTTATTTATTTTCGAAGGAGAGAGACAGACAGAGCTTGAGCTGGGGAAAGACAGAGAGGAGACACAGAATCCAAAGCAGGCTCCAGGCTCTGAGCTGTCAGCACAGACCCCGACACGGGGCTTGAACTCACAAGCCACGAGAACATGACCTGAGCCGAAGTCGGACACTTAACTGACTGAGCCACCCAGGTGCCCTCTTATCTACCCATTTAAACTAAGGTCAGCATGAGGGCACCTGGCTGGCTCAGTTGGTGGAGCTTGCAACTCTTGACCTCAGGGCTGTAGGTTTGAGCCCCACGTTGGGTGTAGAGATTGCTTAAAAATAATAAAAAAGAAAAGAAATTAAGGTCAGCATCAAGTAAATCAGTGTCTCATAACAGCTGCTCAGTCCTGTGACCTACTTAATTCTGGGAGGCACTGACATTAAGTTTCTGAAAGTGCAAAGCTGAGAAATAAAGCGACCATGGTGACCCCTCCCAGTCTGCCCCCATGTCTGGCGGGAGACTCTACCCACACTCACTCCCTAAATGCAGGATTTAAACTAGGTCTACTCACTGATAATTATCCACATAACAAGTAGTTATTTCTATAAATGTTTTAATGTATTCTATTTTTATTGAAGCAGAGCTGACACGGATTACAGTAGGTTCAGGTGTACAACACAGTCACGTGACTAGTCTACACATTACGCTCTGCTCACCACAGGGTAGCTACTACCTGTCACCATGTAATGCTATTACCATACTATTAACTATATTCCCGATGTTGTACTTTTCATCCCCATGACTTTTTATTTTTAAGTAGGCTTCACACCCAGCACGGAGCCCAACACAAGGCTTGAACTCATGCCCCTGAGATCAAGACCTGCGCTGAGATCAAGAGTCAGACGCTTAACTGACTGAGCCACCCAGGTGTCCCTCATCCCCACGACTTTTAATCTACTTTGAGTAGCCTACAAACACTAAAAAAAAAAAAAAATTGGTGAGGGCTTCTTTTAGGTTCTAAGAATTTAAAAAAATTTTTTGAGACAATGTTTTTTCATTGCTTATTAAACACATTATACTCATCACTCATAAGTGAATGTCTCACTTATTTGCTATATAATACTACACTTCCTTCTGGGGTTTTTTTAATGTTTATTTTTGAGGCGGGGCACAGAGAGAAAGGATTCTTTGGGCACTACGGCTTCTAAATTTTTTTTTTTTTACGTTTTTATTTACTTATTTTTGAGAGAGATCAGCAGACGGGCAGAGAGAGAATCCCAAGCAGGCTCCCCACTGTCAGCAGCGTGTCACACAGGCATTAGGGTTTCTAAAACCTTTTGAAATGATAAGCAGAACTGTGACTGTCTCTTTTTGGAGAGAGGGTACACAGCTGTCATCACGTCCTCAGGGAGAGGATGAGTCCAAACACGGCTAAAGCAGGGCTCCTCCAAGAGTCGTCCCCAAGCTAGGAACAGCGGCACCTGGGACCTTGCTGGAAAAGCAAATTCTTGGTCCCAGCACTAGACTTTTACAGAATCAGAAATTCTGATTCTGGGGTAAGGCCCTGCGATCAGTGCTAACAAGCCCCGTGTGCAATTCTGAAAAACTGCTTTAAAGTTAAGAACTGTTCTCATTTTTCTATAGATGCAAGATATTCTAATTTGCCAACAAGAACTGCGTGTATACAAATTAGAACATGAGAAGCTTCTGGTTGGTTCCAAACTCTAAAAATATAAGGTATATGATCAGTCTTCATAATTCTTCTGTATAAAGAAATGGTAATCTTTTTTAA
The DNA here is from genome assembly GCF_006229205.1 of Suricata suricatta. Lineage (NCBI taxonomy): Eukaryota > Metazoa > Chordata > Mammalia > Carnivora > Herpestidae > Suricata > Suricata suricatta. The sequence continues at coordinate 6,656,318 of NC_043709.1, forward strand.
ATTATTTTTCCAAGTTTATTTACTTTGAGAAAGAGAGGGAGAGAGAGCACAGGCACATGAGCAGGGGAGGGGCAGAGAGAGGAGGACAGAGAGAATCCCAAGCAGGCTCTTGTCCCAACCAAGAAATGGTAATTTGGGGGGAGTAAAATTCACATAACAAAATTAACCATTGTATTTTATTTAAGTAGACTCCAGGCCCAATGTAGGACTTGAACTCACAACCTCAAAGTCAAGAGTTTCCTGTTCTACTGAATAAGCCAGCCAGGCACCCTCAAATTAACCATTTTTTTAAATGTTTTATTATTATTTTTGAGAGAGAGACAGAGACAGAGCATGAGCGGGGGAGGGGCAGAGAGACAGGGAGACAGACTCTGAAGCAGGTCCAGCACAGAGCCCGATGCAGACCTTAAAATCACGGACCATGAGATCAAGACCTGAGCTGAAGTCGCGACACTTAACCAACTGAGCCACTCAGGCGCCACTCCAAATTAACCATTTTAAAGTGAACAATTCATTGGTATTTAGTATATTCACAAGGATGTGCAACCACCATTGCTATCTAGTTCCAGAACATTTTCATCACAATGCAAAACCCCATTCTTACCAGCAAGCAGCTGCTCCCCATTCCTCTGGCCCCCCACCATCCCTCGTAACTGCCAACCTACATTCTCCGTGGAATACGAGTTCTTTATTTCATATAAATGTAATCATACAACATGTCATCTTTCATCTGACTTCTTTCACTTAATATAGAGTCTTCTGGGTTCATTCACCTTGTGGTATCAATAGTTCCTTTCTTCTTTATGCCTGAGTAATATTCCACAGTATGTATAAACATTTTGTTTATCTGTTCAAAATGTTCAGGAATGAGACCGAGGTGGTGGATACACAGCATTATGAATGACTAAGTACCTCTCAATTGCATACTTTAAAAACGTTAATTTTAGGGGCACCTGGGTGGCTCAGTCGGTTAAGAGTCTAATTCTTGGTGTCAGCTCAGGTCATGATCCTGCATTCATGGGTTCGAGCCCCATGTCAGGCTCCATGCAGACAGTGCAGAACCTTCTTAAGATTCTCCCTCTCCCCCTCTCTCTGTCCCCTCTCTCACTTGCATGTGTGTGCATGCCCTCTATCAAAATAAACATTAAAAAATAATAGAAATAAAATAAAATGGTTAGTTTTATGTTATGTAAACTATACCTCAATTTACACAACAAAAATATTTAACCCTCACAACCACTTGATGTGATAGGTACTGTTATTCTTTCCATTATAATGTTTATTTTTGAAGGAGAGAGAGATAAGAGCATGAGCGGTGGAGGGGCAGAGACAGAGGGAGACACAGAACCGGAAGCAGACTCCATGCTCTAAGCTGTCAGCACAGAGCCCGACGCAGGGCTCGAACCCACAAACTGTGAAATCATGACCTGGGCCAAAGTGGGATGCTTAACTGACTGAGCCACCCAGGGGCTCCGTATTCTTTCCATCATACAGACAAGGAAATAGATACAGCAACTCTTCTAATACTACATAGTTTGTTAAGTGGCAGAACGAGGATTTGAGTCCCTGTTTTTTATTCTACTGGGTAGACAGTCGGGAGAAGAATTGCTAGGTCACATGGGAATTCTATGTTTAACTCTTTGAGTAATTGCCAAACTGTTTTCCACAGCAGCTTATGCATTTCACATTCCCACCAGCAATGTATGAGGTTCCTGATTCCCCTGCATCCTTGCTAACACTTCTTAGCATCCTTTCTGCCCCTCTAAATTATAGCCACGCTAGTGACTTGTGATACCTCATTGTGGTGTTGATTTGCTTCTAATGACTGAAGAGGTTGTGGGTCTTTTTGTGGGCTCCTTGGCCCTCTGTGTATCTTTAGAGAAATGTATATTTCTCTAAATACCCATTTTTAAATTAGGTTATCTTTTTGTTGTAATCTCTTTCAACCACAGGTGATACTCAACTTCCAAATACCAACTACAAGAGTCACTTTGATACTGTATCTGCTGGAACTCTCTTTCTTCCTTCACTTTCACATCTCTGTGCCACCAGAGCTGATCCAGAAGGTGGGAGCGATGTACTACGAGGGTCTGGAGCTCAAACAGAATAAAACAGGCCTGTTCCCCAGCGCTGCTCCCCTTTTTTAGAGCAGAGTACAGGGAGCCATCCGGGGAGGCTAACCACCATTTATCATTCACCAACAAATTTTTCAGAATCCATAATTTATTTTAAAGTGGTGCTAATACTTTTTTCTTTCTTTTCTTTTTTTGAATTAAATAAAAAGTAGTCTTACCTGGATGCTCATGTCAAAAGGAGTCAGTTCGACTTCACCCTGAGATTCAAACATGGCCTTAGAACCATCAACCAAAAAAATCAAACTATCTCTTCCTGAGTATGTATACTCTCCTATGGGGGAAAACACAGAGGAGAAAATGTTTGCCCTTGTGCTCATATTTATGATGTTTATTATTCATATAAAATATAAAAAAGCCTATTATGATGCCCACTCTCTTCCCAAGAGTAGCCACTATCATGATTTTTAATAATCATTTCCTTATTTTCTTTATAATTTTATCATCCAAGTGAATATTCCTTTCTAAATTTTTTTGTTAGTGTTTATTTATTTTTGAGAGGGGAGACGGGCAGGGAAAAAGAGGAAATACAGAGTCTTTAACAGGCTACAGTCTCCGAGCAGTCAGCACAGAGCCCAATAGGGGGCTCGAACTCACCAACGGTGAGATCATGATCTGAGCCGAAGTCAGATGCTCAACCGACTGAGCCACCCAAGTGCTCCCATTTCTCACTTTTAGTAAAAACACTTTAAAATTTTCCTATCGGGGACTTAAATTAACCAGTATGTAGATTACATGTACTCCTTATTTCTCTTCCTTTGTCCTTTGTCTTACTGCCTTGTCTTAATACATACTCCCAAACCTGGAGGCTATGACAAGAGAATGACTCTTGTCAACTATGTTGCTAATGTCTTCTCTTTGGCTGCTGCAGTTACTGGAGAGTGAAGGCATTCTTATAGTGAGGTCCTACAAAGAGTAAAACGATGTTCCTGAGTGAGGAAGGGTCTTACCTGGGCCACCTAAGGTGACAAAGGACACCAATGTTCAGGGTCAGTTACTGGAGCTAATAGATGTCAATCTACAAGTACCCAGTAAAAATTCAAGGCTAGGAATGTCCCAGAGACTAGAGTAGGATCTGAATAAGTCTAGGGTAGCTCTGCAAAGTTCAAAGGGAAAAAAGCATTGGAGATTATCTGGGAAGAGAAGAGTAAGCCATGAAACAGAAATAGGGAAAGTCTTTCTTATACACACAACAGCACAGGTTAAAATCACTTACCACCTGCTTCAAGGCCCTCTTCTTGTTCTTCTTCTTCATCGCCCTCGTTTTTGTAATAAGACTCCCAACCTGACATAGCGTTTACTGCTCACTAGGTGAAAGAAAGTTATGATCAGTACCAAGCAAATTTAAACCTAAAAAATATCGACTCTTAGGCTTGAGATCTGCCCTAAAAGTCTCGAAATCATTCGTGAGGAATGTAGATGTGGATCCTGCTGCCTCCATATCTCTCAGTAACTGAGATCCATTAGTTTATCGACTTAGGTATCATTTCAGCAGGAGCTTCACTTCAGCTATCCCTTAGGGCCTCTTCGGGGCTGGTGGTGGCCCTCTGATTGGTGTGCTGGGGCAGCCCGACCAGGAGGTCCCGCCTGCCCTCCGGCACCAGCTGGACCTACAGCATTCCGGCTCCAGGGTACTCCGTCCTCTAGCAGACCCACTAGTCCACGTCCCGCCCAAATATCTCCCCCAACTCCTCCTCCAGCCACGCCCAGCGGAGTCTCAAACGTAGGTGGGCTTCAAAGGCCAGGTACCGCCCCCTACGGGGGAGGGAACTGGTACCAGAAACTGTCCCTGCCCCGCAGGTCCGCACACTGCACGATAACCCCGCTCCGCGGTGAGGCTAGGACGCGCAAGACTGAGTGAGTGAAACAAGCCGAGGGCAGCCCTGGCCGGGAAGCAACGCACGCAGACAACACTCTAAAATCCCCTACCTTAGGTGCAAAAAACAGACCAATTTGGGACGAAGGCGGGGGTGCCGCGCACGCACAGGGTCTAGCTCTCGCTCCCAATCAACGCCCCCTACGTCATCACGCACATGCGCGTATTTCCCATCGGGTTGACACGCCCACCTCCACCTCCCGCTTTCCACGACCGTCCCTGACTAACCTAGCCAGTCCGTGAAGGCCCCGCCCCCTCCCGCGAGACCCCGCCCCTGGCCGCCCGCCAGGATGGTAGGCACATGCGCAAGAGTGCGTCCTCGCCCCCGCCCCCTGTACAGCGCGGACCCTGCCCGTCCCCGCTCTGTCACCTCACAGTAGTCGTTGCCCGTAGCGGGTGGCGGGGCGCGTGCAGCGCAGGGCCGCCTTTCCCCCGCCCCTCAGGCCGGGCCTGGGCTCGGTCCCCCGCTTCCTACGCTCCCCACCCCCGTCGGGTACGGGAAGGTCCAAGCCGCTACCGGGTGCCTGCGGGACTTCGTGGCCGCCGCCGCCACGGGTCCCGATGGAGCCGCCGAATCTCTATCCGGTGAAGCTCTACGTGTACGACCTGTCCAAGGGCCTGGCCCGGCGGCTCAGCCCCATCATGCTGGGTGAGGGGGCTGGGGGCGGGCGAGAGGGTGCCGGGACGGCCGGCAGAGGCAGGGAGGCCTGGACCACGGCTCAGGGGGAGACGCGGGGCCCAGAGGATGGAGAAAAGCCCGAGTCGAGAAGGGAGAGGTCTGAGGTGTGGCGCCTTGAGCCCCACTTTTCCTGTCTTCACGTTTGAGTCCGAGGAGGAAGGGACCGAGGAGTCTCGCCCTCCGCTGCCCCTCCGAGCCGTAGGCTTAGCCTGCGCCGCATCCCGGCGGCGTCCCTGCCTCGCTCCTTCCTCGGCACATGTAAGGGAGGTGAGGATGCCGCCGCGCGGTGCCGCTCGTGGTGAAAGGGACACTGCGGAGGAGATTCCGGGGTGGCCCTTAGAGAGCCTTGCCTCGGTGCTGAGAGGAAACTCTCTGCAGTCTCTGGGGTAAATGAAAATAGGAAGCTAGAGCGGCTCAGGGGCCCAGCCATCGTCCCCAGGTGGAGGTGAAGTCAGGTCTCCCGGAGTCCGGACTCGGGAATTCACCAAGTTCTGCCCTGACGATGCGATCTTCTCTATAGTTTCTAATTAATTGCTTTTGCCCAGGTGGTTAGAAAGCAGTTCTGGGGGAGGATTGGATACTGTTGGGTTAGTAAGGGTTCGTAGACGAAGTATTTCGATTGTGCTCCATTAAACTACTTAACTGCCAGGAGAGAAAATCAGCCCAAGTTCACTGCACATCAAACCTAATTACAAACCAAATACCAAAAATGCCTCATCTGACATAGACATGGTCGAGTTTGTGATTTCAGGTGATATCGGGCCGGAAGGGTTTCTAGGAATTGAAAAATTGAACAACTTTGGCAACATTCGCTTGAATGGCTAGTTTTTCCTGACTTTTATGGATGCGTTAGAAAATGTGTTCATCTTGGTCAAGGCAAGAGGGCAGAGGTCAAGTAAGCAAGGCTACTTTTGAGGGCATCTTTTCAACGTCCTTGAGTTTCTAATGTTTTCTTAGTCGAACTTAATCTCTTAACACTAGGCCAGTGAATGGTTACTCATATTTGGCTTCACATCAGAATCACCTAGGATGCTTGTTAAAAATACAAGTACCATCACTTTCAATGTTTGTTAAAGGGAATAGAAAAAACAAAGTTGGAACAGTTCTTTAAATATTCAGGTGCGTTGAAAGCAAAGGACTTATACCTGCTCATGTAGGCAAATAATTACCTGGAAGAATATGTAAGAAATTGAAACAGTGGTAACTTATGCCAAGGGGAACTTGATGCCACAGGACAGGAATAGAACGGAGACTTTGCTATAAACTTTTTTTGTACCTGTTGAATTGTGTACTAGGCACATACGTTATTCAAAATAAGCAAAGTTTTAAACATAGGGATTCTAGAGCTTCATTACAACATAAGCATGGAGTGCGAATCTTCTGGAGTTTTGATCCAAAAATCTGTATGTTTAATAAGCTCCTCAGATCATTATTATGTAGCCAATCCATTGTTGGTTAGAAGTTTGGGCGTAGATCACCCGTTGTTAAAATGAGTAAGGCAAAGCTGAAAGCAAAACTTACAAAGTCATTGAGGAAGGTGCTAACTCACTAGCAGATTACATCAGTCAAGTTCCAACTAAACTTCTTGGAATGGAGCCATTTGGTTAGTGTAATCATAGCTGTAAGTGCTCTTAGGAATCACTACTTCATGATTCATTCCGCAGATTGTTTTTTTTGAGTGCCTACTATGTGCCAAGCTGAGTGGTAAACTTAACTGAAGATACAATATTGAGTGAAGATGTTCACTGCCATCCTCGAGCTATTTAGTGGGGAAAACATTAAAAATAAGCAAACAAAATAATTAAATTATTTAAAATAATAATTGTGGTAAGTGCTGGGCAGTACAAGAAGCAAATAGGATGCTGAGATAGAAAGTAACAAGAGAAATTTACTTTAAAAATTTGCTTAATGTTTATTTGTGAAGGAGAGAGAGACAGCATGAGCAGGGCAAGGGCAGAGAAAGAGGGAGACACAGAATCTGAAGCAGGCTCCAGGCTCTGAGCTGTCAGCACAGCGCCATGATATCACGACCTGATCCGAAGTCGGACGCCCAACCAACTGAGCCACCCAGATGTCTCTTACTTTTTTTCTTTTAATCTTTAAAAAAATACTTATTTTTGAATGAGAGTACAAGCGGTGGAGGGACAGAGATAGTGAGGGACAGAAGATCTGAAGCGGGCTCCCCGTAGAGTGCGCAGCACAGGGCTTGTGCTCATGAACTGTGAGATCCTGACCTGAGCTCAAGTGAGACACTTCACCAATTGAACCACCCAGGCACCCCAAGAGAAACTTACTCTTAAATAAGGGTGACAAGAGGAGTGACTTTTAAGTCAGGAATTTAAGGGTGAAGAAATAGCCTCCAAGAAAATGGTGAGGGAGTTCTAGTGCTCGAGGGGCTCAATCTGCCAAGGCCCTAAGGCAGCAAAGAGCTCGGCCTAGTCCTGAAAGAATGCCTTTGTGGCGGGTGAAGGGGAAAGTGCTCTAACTGAAGGCGGAGTGCTAGACCTATCCCCGCCACCTTTTTTTAAAAAAATAGATTTGAAATCCTAAGCAAAAATGGAAACTTCACGAATTTTGTACATCTGACCACAATGGTATTTCTGAGAACATCACCTTACCTGAAAATCTAATTCTCTTTTCTCTATCTCCTTTTTCCCTTATTTGCTCTTTTGCAAAAGTAATGAAAGCATTATCAAAGCTAATAGTCGTTACTTTTTAGAGTTGAAAACTTATGGAAAATGGGCATTGCTTTACTGCTTCATCCTGCCCGTCATTAAAGTTGGGTATGTCCCAGTTTTGTGAGTAGCCATATATTGATTTCCCATTCCTAAATATATTTGAACCTTTAAAATGCCAATTTATTTCCTGATTTTTGCTATGACTTCCAGAAGCATATTAATAGCTAGCATTTTTGAGAGCTTACCATGTGCCAGACTCTTTTTTTCTGAGTACTTTGTGTGTGTTTTAACCACCACCACAATTTTGTGAAGTAGGTCCTGTTATTACTTCCGTTTTTCATCTGAGGAACCTGAGGCGTCGCATTTGCCCCCAGCTCCCACAGCTGTTAAGTGGAGGGCTGGGTTACAAACGCAGGCGGTCCGACTTTCACAGCTCATGTTGTCAAGCGTGTTGCTGTACCCCCTCTACTGCATACTGTGTCCCTTTATAATTTTTGAAGTTTTTAAAGGCATCTTTGGTCACGTGTTTCAAATTTGGTTGAGAAAAATACCTGGGTTTGATGCGTATGCACCATTCATAATCATAGATTCATGATCATTCCTCTTAGCCTTTATTTTCCCAAACTAAATTAGTGTGACCTCATCAGTAGTACCTTCTTGTTGTTATGACAGATCCCCGTTATAAGACCCCATCTAGGGGCACCTGGGTGGCTCAGTCGGTTAAGCGTCTGGCTTCAGCTCAGGTCATGATCTCACTGTTTGTGGGTTCGAGCCCCGCGTCAGGCTCTGCTGACAGCTCAGAGCCTGGAGCCTGCTTCAGATTCTGTGTCTCCCTCTCTATCTGACCCTCCCCTGCTCATGCTGTTTCTCCGTATCTCTCAAAAAAAAAAAAAAAAAAAAAAAAGACCCCCATCAGCTCTGTTACAGTCATGATTGGATTAGATCAAGTGCAATGTAATTCCCTTCTCCCCTCAAACCATGCAGACTCCACAGTTTTAGGCTGTCCCGTTTTCAGTCTCCTCAAATTGATTCCCATGAAGGTACTTCTGTACCACTGTCCTTCAGTCACCATGAAAACGGTTCCAGATTTATCCTGAGCATTCTAATAGACAGCTGATTGCACCTCTTTCTCATAGTGTACCGTTTGCCTACGATAATTAGCTATTATAATTGTCCTTTAAGTTCGTCCTCTTAATAATTGCGGCTGTTCTCTGAATCTCATGGCTTTTTTCTATGCTAAAGTACATAGACATAAATGCAGAGGTGTTTGGTTGTTTTTTTTTAACTGCAGTAAGAAGTACTTTATATTTGTTGATTGTTTTGCGTGCATGCAGGTATCCTGGGATCACATTTACTTACTTAGTTTTCTATAAGCCTATCTCAAAATTGTTCCCAGATTTAAAGACGTAAAGCTATATAGCATAGACCTTTATTTCTTGGCAGAATGCAATCTAATGAATGTTTGAGATGTTACTCTCGGTTCAGTTCCTTGCTTAATTCTGTAACAAATAATAATGAAGTAAAAAAGATGAACTCTGTCCTCCAGGGATTTATTTCACTAAAAATAACATGTGTACACATGCAACATTAGAGAACAGCCTGAAAGAGATTATGAGTAGACACCAAAATGAACGAGTGGTGAAACGATTATTTTAGGTCTTGAAAGAAGGGCGAGGCCTTGGGCTAGATGTGTCAGAGACTTCAGCCAGAACCTTGAGCTGCTGGAGCGCAGAGACTTTGTCTTATTTCTCAGTGTGTCTCAGGTGGCCAGTCAGAGCTGGTGCTCAAGAATTTTTGTTTTTTAAAGTAAGCTCTATACCCAGTATGAGGCTTGAACTCATGACCCCAAGATTAAGAGTCGTTTGCTCCACCGACTGAGCCAGCTAGGTGCTCTGCAAATAATATTGATTATAGGAACAATTGGGACTTGAACTCAAGCTTGAAGATTATGTAGAATTTATTTGAGTCTGAAGGGGGTTTTAATGTTTTAATGCCATCTGTTGTGTTTGTTTTAGATTTTTAGTGTTCATTGTATGAAGTGTTCTATATCCATCTAAGGTGTAAACTTAGTAATCATACGATTTCATTATGGCAAGATGAAAACTAGTGCAGTTTCGTGATCTTTCTCCGGCTTTGTTCTCCACCCTCACCTGCCTCCACGTGCTGAGCCTTTCTCAACTGGATTCCACACAAGAATTGAGCTCTACGAGAAATGATCTGATCGACTGTTTTCTCAATTCTGCCAATAGATACGTTGGGGCGTAAGGGCTTAATTCTCTTCTGGAACCCCCGGGGAAGAGGGCTGCTGGGCACCCTAACAGGACTGAAACTGCTCAGCTCTTTTTTACCTCTCAGCTTTTCAAAGGCTGTGCCCTCTGCCAGGAATACTTTCATTTGGCCTGGCTAACTTCTGCTGATCCTTGAGATCTCGGCACCACCTCCCCCAGGAAACTTTCCCTGACCCCCACCTCCAGCTCTTGGTTGTGTGTCCCTAGTATGTGCTAATAACACACTGCACTCTCCTGTAATAGCATTCATCATTCTGTTTTGTAATAGCTCATTTTCTCATCAATGTTCACACACCCCCTGCAACCAGACTGGAAGCTCCACTGGGGGCAAGAACTCTAGATACCCAGCGTCTGGCCCAGTACTTGGTGTTCAGTAAATGCAGCCTGGGTGGAATGTTGCACCTCGAAGCATTGCTACAAGACCTGATTAATAAAAACAAGCAGTGATTCAAAAGGAACCCTCTCACTAACCTGGGGGGCTCAGTTGGTTAAGCGTCCCGACTTTGACTCAGGTCATGATCTCACGATTCATGAGTTTGAGCCCCACATCAGGCTCTGCACTGATGGTTCAGAACCTGCTTGGGATTCGCTCTCTGTCTCCCTCCCCCTCCCCCCCTCCCCTGCACACTCACACACTCTGTTTTTCAAAATAAATAAAGTTTAAAAAAGAGAGGGAACCCTCTCAGTACTGAGGAAAAGAACTCACAAGTCAGTTATTTCTATACTAGGAAAGAATCTTATAGTGCCCCAAGGAATCCTAGCGTTAGAATATCAAGTAATTTTAAACTTACCTTTTTCGAAGATTAAAATAACCCTCTCAGTTTTTAAAATTTTTGTGATAACCTTTGATTTTGTGATAACCTTCCTCTGCCTAAAGGAGGGGCACGCCTTCCTGCCAATAGGCTTTTTTTTTTTTTTAAACAATATTGCAGGGTGCTTGGGTTGCTCAAGTCAGTTAAATGTCCAACTCTTGATTTCAGCTCAGGTTATGATCTCATTGTTTGTGGGTTCAAGCTCCGTGTCAGGCTCTCACTGACAGTGCAGAGCCTGCTTGGGATTCTCTCTCCTTCTCTCTGCCCCTCCCATGCTCTCTCTCTCTCAAAATAAATAAACTTGAAAAAAAAAAGCCAATATTGGCAGAGGCCCACTTATGTTAAACAAAGGTTTTCCTTACCTTTTTCCACCTAGATTCAATATTTATCCAGTGGCCCAGAGAAGAGCAAGCTGATGTTTTAAGTTAACATTAACCCCTTCACATGCTGGTAATCTGGCAAATGCTGAGCCAACCAGCACATTAGAACACTGTCAATTAAAAACACTATCAAGGGGCTCCTGGCTGGCTAA
>NC_043709.1:6667414-6702960 GCF_006229205.1 Suricata suricatta
GCCCTCTGCCGCCCCATCACATCATTTATGCTTTAGTAACAGAGGTCGGTTAAACACCAGCAGGATTCCACGTGCTGGTCTAGAGTGTGTCCCGCCACCAGCACGTAGGCCTATGTGCTCCATCCGTGTTAATCGCTGAGGAGGTGCATGGAGTATTTTCTCCTTGGCTTTTATATACTAACTTAACTCTTACAGTCAGCAGAAGGCTGACTCCGGGAGACCAAACTCTACATTCTTTGTTATTCACGATGAAAACAGGGCTGTTCTCCGTGTCTTCCGTTTGTTTCCACGTGCATGCTTCATAGGCCTTGAATTCAATGCCTTGGATGTGCCAAGAGGCTTGGAGACATGCAGGCATCTGACCCACCCACTCTGGCCTGCTGAGGAAATCCTAGTGGGAAAATAATCTGCTTCTGTGGGGTGCTCATATCCACTGAGCCTAATTCATGTTCCAAAATGGCCTTGTGACCTAATTCAAATCACCGCCTCCTACTCGCCTCCTCCCACTCCAGTGAGGCAAATAAATAAATAAAAATCAGTTAAGTCCCACTTTCCAAGGCCTGTCCCCCTGTGGAGGAGGCCATGGCCCTTGTTCTTTTGCTTCCGCGAACAGGTTTCATACAATGTCTTTTCTTCTTGCTTTTATGCTGGACAAACTGTGCCTCTTTATTTACCTGTTTGTAAAATGGTGGTAATAAATATTTGCCTGCTGTACTACATAAGGATGATGTGACAAGAAGGATAACTTGGAAGCAGTTCAGATTCAGGAAGGATGTGCATCTGCTCAGTCCATTAAAGATGCTCGTCCTGCCACTCCCCTTCAGCATGCAGTCTGTTTCACAGCACCTCTGTGGAATTTGAGCTCAGTGTGAATAAGGGCAGAGCCTGCCCCACAGTCTGTAGGGGGCTACCCCAGAAGCCCTCTGTCCATTTGTGACCTCGTGGGCCAGAGCAGCAGGTCTCTGAGTGAAAAGCAGACCGGTCTCCGCTGGAGGAGGGACAGAACTCTGCTACATTCAATTTTCCTTGTTATTACATTTAGCCTCACAACACTAACAGAAAATGAAATGTTTATATGTAAAATAGACACAGCATTGGGGCACCTGGGTGGCTTAGTTGGTTAAGTGTCTGGCTCTTGGTTTCAGCTCAGGTCATGATCTCACAGTTCATGAGTTCGAGCCCCAGCCCCACATCGGGTTCTGCACTGTCAGAGTGGAGCCTCTCTCTCCCTCTCTCTCTACCCCTCCCTCTGCTTTTGCATTCTCTGTCTCTCTCTCTCTCTCTCAAAATAAATAAACTTAAAAAAATGGACACATCATTTCATATTAATTTCCTAGATACTTTAATCTGTTCTTACATCTTACCCACCCATCCTGAGGTAAAATTTATCTTTTGGAACTCTTAACCCTTTTGCCCAAGACCATTATAATAAAAGAGTCTCCATTTATCAGACTTCTGTGTACCACACACTGTAATGTTTTATCTTATTTTTTAAATAAGCTTTACGCCCAACATGGGGTTCGAACTCACGACCCCAAGATCAAGTATTGCATGCTCCACCAACTAAGCCAGCAGGTGCCCCCACACTGTGATGCTTTATGTATGTTATTGTTTGCAGTCACAGCAATTCTGTGTTGAAGAAACTGAGGCCCAAAGAGGTTCCATAAACTTGCCCAAGACCCACCACTAGCAAGGGGAGAAGCGAGGGTCTGAGTTTGTCATACTCTTAGCTGCCTCTGATGACACTATACAGGGCCATCAGTAAGTTGTCACAGAGGGACCATGCTTCCTTTTATCTCTTTTGAAAAAGAAAAGTACATTAATGTTATGTCACTTGAAAGTTTTCTTAAAGGGGCAAGATATTCCATTTATTTCCTAGGTGAATTACAGAATAATTAAGGAATTAGAGTAATTTATGCAAAGGAAGAAGCCTAAGCATATTACCTCACCTTCCAAACAGCACTTACAGTTCCATCCCTTAGACAGTCACAGGGCAGAGGCGCTCAGGCACTTAAGCGTCCGACTTTTGATTTCAGCTCAGGTCATGATCTTGACATTCGTGAGTTCAAGCCCCGGCCTGCTTGGGATTCTTTCTCTCTCCCTTTCTCTCTCTGCCCCTCCTGTGCATGCCCTCTCTCTTTCTCAAAATAAATAAATAAACAAAAAGAGACAGAGATAAAGTCACAGGGCAAAGACTGAAAACATTTAGCAATCAGAGAACAGTTAACATGAAGCAAAGGCGAGTGAGTGATTTTTGATAATGTTCTCATGTCTTTAGCTGTTCTTCCTCGCCATTCTTAGCACCGCCATGTAGTATCTCCCACCAACTGTTGCAAAGCCCTCACTTCAGTCTCTTCTCTCTACGGTCTGCCCTCCTGATCATCTTCTATATTGGGAGTTGTTCTCTTTTAAAAGATATAGTTGTCTTGGGCTGCCTGTGTGGCCCATTCAGTTAAGGGTCTGACTCTTGGTTTCGGCTCAGGTCATGATCTCACAGTTTGAGTTCAAACCCCAAATCAGGCTCCACGCCCTCAGCTTGGGATTCTCTCTCCTCTCTCTCTCTGTCTCTCCCCTGTTCGTGTCTCTCTCTCTCTCTCTCTCCCTCTCAAAATAAATAAACACATAAACTTTTTTAAAAAATCATTGAAAAAATAAATAAAGTATTTATTTGTCTTTTAAAAACATGGATCTGGGGGCGCCTGGGTGGCTCATACAAGCATCTGACTTCGGCTCACGTCATGATCTCAAGGTTCATGAGTTCAAGCTCCACATCAGGTTCTGTGCTGACAGCTCAGAGCCTGTGTGTCTTTCTTGCTCTGCCCCTACCCCACTCATACTCTATTTCTCTTTCAAAAATAAACATTAGGGGCGCCTAGGTGGCTCAGTCGGTTGAGTGTCTGACTTTGGCTCAGGTCATGATCTCGTGGTTTGTGGGTTCTGGAGCCTGCTTCAGATTCTGTGTCTCCCTCTCTCTCTGCCCCTCCCCTACTCATGCTCTGACTCTATCTCTGTCTCTATCTCTCACAAATAAATAAACATTTAAAAAATAAATAAATAAACATTAAAAACAAAACCATGGATCTGGTCAAGGCACTCTGGACTGCCTAACAAGCATGAATGCCCCCACGATGTAGGACAGCCTTCTGTCCCAGCTTACCCAACTTTGCTGCATCCTTGCTGACCACTTTTCCTCCTGTTACTAGCCCTACAGTCTTTGCTCTACCATGCAGGACCCTGGTCTTTGTCACAACCGTGCGTTCGGACATAATATTCCCTCGGGCAGAAACATCTATCCCTGCCCCTACTTTTCCCAGGTTGAATTACAGTTTATGAAGGTAGTTCCATATCTTTATTATATATAGCATCTTATTTTTGCCACTCTGTAATGATACCACTCTATAATTAGAACCTATCAACATTGTGCTTTACTTAGTTATGTGTGTGTGTCTCTTTCCATTTGACTTCGGGCTCCTTAAAGGCAGGACAGTGATCTGTTCGTACTTTCATTTCCATATCTAGCGTCATTTCTGCCATATAGAGTTACAGAATATATTTGCATTGACTATCCAAATGGATGGCATTTGTAAACTTTCACTCTGTCATTTTCTGAAGGGTTTCACCTCCCATATGCTCAATGAAGAAGTGGATAATAGCTTTTTTATACCATTGTTTTACCATTGTCTCTCTATGTGAGACACATTAAAGGCAAAGTTGAGTTGACCCCAAAGGGGAAGAAAAGCAAACACAAAATTGGGGTACATGTGTACCAGTGTTTTTATCTTGCATTCTGATGAAGGATTCTGTTAACCATTCAACTTACTTAACACGACATACCTATATCATGACCTAAGGACCTTATTGGAGGAGAATTGCCTTCCCGGAAAATCCCCCTAGAGGTTTATAGTGGGTTACTCTGGGTTTGAGCAATGTTCTGAATTTACTCAGGCTGGGAGTCCATTTAATCTGGTCCTGAGTAGCTAAATCTCTTCTTTTCTCCACAGGGAAACAGCTGGAAGGCATCTGGTAAGTTGGGTGGGACTCCTTACACTGACTGACTGCACTTCTGGTTCCAGTGTGTGGCTTCCAGCTTGGAACCTAGCTCTCTGTATCATGAAACTTCCAAGTTCTAAAGCAATGGTTCTCAACCAGGGATCGTCTTGTGCCCCTCTCCCCAACCCCAGGGACGTTTGGCAGTGTCTAGAGACATTTTTGATGGCTGGGCGGAGGCCAGGGATGCTGCTGTAAACACCGTACCATGCACAGGACAGCCCTTCACAATAAAGAATTAGCCAACCCCAAAAATGGCAGTGGTGGTGAGGCTGAGAAGCCCTGGCCTAAAGAAAGGTAGAATGATGTCATGCCCACGCCTGACCACCCTTCTAACTACAGAAGCCTCAAGGGCTCCACATGGCTGTCTTAAAACTCATCTACTGTGGTCTGTCCGCACCGGACCCACCCCTTTCAGACAAGATGGTAGCTAAGTTCCCAGTTCCACTAATGAGGAGAGGAAACCATAGGTCAGTGTTCCATCTAGACTCCTGGAGCCTGCTGACATGGGTGACCAGAATGATCTCTCGCTTTGTTTGACTCAAACCAAGTAATATGAGCACCTTTACCTCAAACAGGTCCACACTTATCCTCTGGTCTCGCCCTCAGTGTGGTCCAGGTTAACGGCTCCCCTTAACCACCTGGGAGTTAACCTTGGTCTGCGGAGCTGTATGGCAGTAAAGGTGTATCCGTGTCAGGGGGAATCTAGGGGCTCCTCTTCTGCTCACGTGTTCTGTTCTGCCCCCAGGAGACATTGAGTAGTGTCTGGAGACATCTGGTTGTCACAACCAGTGGGGGGATGCTACTGGCTTCTAGTGGGTGGAGGCCAGGATGCTGCTAAGCTTCTAGAATGCACAGAACAGCCCCCCAGCAAAGAATTCTTCAGCCCCAAATTCTAATAGTGCCAAAGTTGAGAAACTCCCATCTATGGTATTTATGCCTTTGGGCTGCTGACTGTGTAAGTCCTATCCTTGGGCAGAAATTATTCTCCTTGCAGTGTGGGCTTTACTTTCTCTCGGACCAGTTTTTAAGCTTTCTGGCTTATCCTGTCTTTTCTCTGCATTGCAGGCACACCTCCATAGTTGTGCACAAGGATGAGTTCTTCTTTGGCAGTGGCGGTATCTCCAGCTGTCCCCCAGTGAGTGGCTCCCCAACACCCTGCCCTGAAGTCTCATGTTCCCGGGGTTCCCATAGACCAGGAACTTTACTAATACTCTGTGTATCTGGCTTCTAGCCCAATGGATGTCAACCTGTGGCATAGTTCCTCATAACTACCTTAAGCTCAAGAACACCCTTCCCAGGCCTCCTCTGTGCCCCCTCAGCCTATGTGGGTCCCTCTGGGTCACACTGAGCGTGATAGGATGGTTGAGCTGAGACTGTATCTCACTCTCTGTCCCCGTCACCATCTCAGTGTCAAGCTCATAGTATGAACTGAGTCAACATTGAGCTGAAGGATGAGGGCTCTGAGGGGTGATACAAATTGCCCAAACTTACACGGCCAATAAATTGCACCAGTACTAAAAGTCAGGACTCTCTGTGTCTGAAGCCCATGCACCTGTCAAAACCTTTCTCTCCGAGTGATCTAAGGTTTTCCTAGGAGGTGTTCAAGCAAAGACCAACCAACCGCTCATTTTCTACTCATAAATGGAAAGTCATTCTTGATTTCTTCCTCTCACTCATCCCCCACCTCCTGTAACAAATCCTTCATTAAGCCCAGTCAATTCTACCTCGTAAGAGTATCTTAAATCAGTCTCTCTCTGTTCATCTCTTCCCATATTTGCAGAGTTTCACCTTCATCCATGCCACCCTCACATCCAGCCTGGACCACAGCAGTACATCTGCCCCTCCTGCTTAGTCAGGTCTCCACACAGGAGGCAAAGTGATTGTTTCAAGATGACAGTCTAGTCATGGCATCCCCCTACTGAAGTCAGAACTCTGACCACTGCTCTTGGAATAAAACCCAGAAAGCTCAGCATGGCCTCCCGGGCCCTATCTGCTCTGGTCTCGGTCTCCCTCTCTGAAAGACCTCTGTTCAGGTTGTGCCTTTCCCCACCCCCACCCCCTTCTCATTCCTTGGACATACCTTGACATTTAAACATACTCTCTCACTTTGTCCACCTCCCTGATCCTTATCTGGTCTGCCTCTCCATCCTTCAGATTTGAGCTCGATGTTACTTTCTTAAGGCAAGCCTTCCCAGATCCCTCAGACCGGAAAGGCCCCCTGTTAACGTACTGATGGCATGCTGGACTTTTCCAGCAAGAACCTTATAGCAGCTCATAATTATATATTGGTTTATGGGACTTTTTTTGTCTGCCTTCCCCGCTAGACTATAAGCTCCATGAGGGCAAGAATCTCATCTGTTTTGTCCACATCGTACCCCCAGTGCCTAGCATAAGGCCCGGCACATAAAGTTCTCAATACATATTTGTTATATGAATGAATAATAGGGGGTCGAACAGTGATCTTCCAGTCTCTTGCAATTTTGAGACCATTATTCTTGGACTGTCATAATTATCCCGCTCACCAGGCTTTACCCAGTGCCTAGAACAATGTCAGCCACACAGTAGATGCCCAATAGCTATTGCATGAATTAATGATCTTTCCAAGGAGTTCTCAGGAGTGCTCTCCCTTACCCCCTAGCCCATTCCCAGCCCTGCCCTCGCCAGTGATCGGTCGCACACCCACGGCTGGTTTCCCTTGGCCCCATCTCTCCTTTAGTGTGCTATAGTGGTCTGTTAACCTATGGCAGAGGGTTTTCTGTAAGCCTTTCATGGGCCGTTAAGTCCCTTGCCTGGGGAACCCTATCACCATTGTTAGATTAGCCTCCCAGATCAAAATAGAACTGAATTGTGGCAGTGTTTGCCAGCCTGCCGGATTTCTCGCAGTCCGTCACATTTCCCCAGTGTTCTAAGGGACAGCAAGTGTGTCACAAGAAAAAACTGGCTGCGTACACTCAAATATAGGCATGGAAAGATGGCCTATCAAGTGCTAGCCATCTTTGGTTCTTTTGTTGTGCCCTTGCGATCAGGCATACTGGGAACAAAGGGACACTTCAGATTCTGGGTTTCTATTTTTTTTGATCGCCTGGATGAGGGGACAGCATCAGGGGTCTGACTGGCCAGACACTCGGCTTCCCAGGGTCCCACCAGAAACAAGCAGCCCAGCTTCTTAGCCACGTTGCCAGCATGTGGCAATGGAGAGTTAACAGGAAGCTCTAAGCCCTTGCGGCCTTGGTGCAAATAGGAAATAACACTCTTCATCCGCACTGGGTGCTCTGAAAGGGAAACGTTGGAACAGAGCATTTGTGGTCTCCCATGGGAAGCCACGTTAAAAAATTCAGTAGAGATGGTGACTTAATGACTTTCTTTCGGTTGGCTCTTTTAGGGAGGGACATTGCTTGGGCCCCCAGACTCTGTGGTTGATGTGGGGAGCACAGAAGTCACAGAAGAACTCTTTCTGGAATACCTGTCCTCCCTGGGGGAGTCTCTGTTCCGGTGAGTGGAGACAGGGGTGGTGGTTAGTTGTGTCTGGCCCCCCACTAGACGATTGGCCCCAGCTGGCAGCCACAAGGTCATGTCCCCCAGAGCGCGCAGCACAAGGTCTGGCCCAGTATTTGCTGAATAAATAGGAAGAGAACGCGATCATCAAGCCACAGAAGGAGCTCAGCTTCGCTCCGAGGCAGATACCCCATCCCAGCAGACCGTCTGCTGAAACCCTGAGGACAGGAAGGGCTATTTATTCCTTCTGATGAAAATCAGCTGCTGCTGTTTCAGCACTTGCTGCTCTCAACCCATACTGGGCCAGCATCTCGTCCTGAAAAATCAAAGCCAGGGTTTGTGGAGGGGTTTGGATGAAATGCCAGCTTGAGCAGGTTTTCTCTTAAAGACGCTTTAGTCGATTGCCATTGTAACAATTGTAAAACTCTAACACTAGAGCTCTGCTTTCGTGAATGTAAAGATTCTGCTGAAACTGTAGAGGAGCCATATATTTTTATTTCATCTTTCCCTTAAACTGTTTTTTGTGGTTCAGAGTGGCAGATCAAGCAGTCCTTTGGAGTGTAAGAGAGAGGGAAGATCACAGCCCTCTTTCTCAGCTGTGTGCTCCATGCCATTTCCTGGTTTATTTCATATGTGTGCTTGCTGACTCTCTCAGATCTGTTCTCCAAACCTTTCTCACAATGTACAGAAGTGAGGCCTACAACCTCTTTGAACACAACTGTAACACCTTCACCAACGAAGTGGCGCAGTTCCTGACTGGGCGGAAGATCCCTTCCTACATCACTGACCTTCCCTCTGAAATTCTATCCACGTAAGTGGCCCTTGGTGGTCTCTGTCCTCCCCCACTCCCCACACCACCGAAATCACCATTCACAGTCAGTGTCTGCCCTCCCCTGACCCCAGCAGAATCCTCCCGAGCTGGGTGGGCCCTGCCCTGATGGCAGCTGCTAACGGGGAAAGCCACTATCCCCTCCACTCACCGATGTGCCCCTGTGTTACCCGCCCCCCTCCCGCCCCGCATCCTTGGAGCTGGACCAGGTCTACCCTGGCCTGAGTGCAACCACAGAACTTAGAAACCCACTTGACACTGGCTTCAACATTTGTACAGACCCCCGGCCTCCCATCAAGCATGCCACTCCCCAGCAGTGCTCGCTTAAGTGCGCTTTCAGATAGACAGGCAGAGAGATCAGAGGATTGGTAGGGTGGCTTGTTTTGCAGATGTCATTTGTTAGTCTTTCTTCCCCCGCACCACGAGCTCTTTGATGCCCTCAGAGACAACTTCCTGCTTGCTCTCATACCTCAGTAGACATTTTCTTCAAGAACACACTGTAGCCCCTCCCACCCTGATGCAGCTCAAGCACTGTGGGCCATCATCCAGACAGTGTCCCCTGAAAGGACACATGGGCACGTGTGCATACGCACGTGCGCACACACACACACACACACACACACACACACACACCTGAAGCCATCACACCCTTCCCTTCCTTTGCTGTTGATTGTGTTCAAGCAGGCCTCTGCCCACTCCAGGACCATGTTCATTTGCAAACCCTGACTCAGTTTCTCCTGAACTGGGGCCCTGTCCAACAGAGATCCTGGCAGGTTTGGCAGGCTCAGCAAGGTGAGCTGCTTTTCACACCTGGGTAGGCACCTCTCAGGACAAATTTGCATAGGAAACAAGGCTGCCCTGTCAATCTAGTGAGGAGAGCCCCATCTCCCAGCCCTGCCCCTGCCTTCCAGTTCCTCGGTGGTTGTGTTAAACCTCACAGTCTTACTAAAGGATCTAGGTTATGAGGCCCCAAGCAAGGAGAAGTAGCTGGAGAGTTCTTGCTGTTATATTTGCTGGGTGGAGCTCCAGGACTTGTCTGAATTAAGGTTAATGTATTTTGGTGTCATCCATCTGTCTATGCTCGAGAATACTCCCTTTGAACCTGGACATGATTTTCCTTTTTTTTTAATTAATTAATTTATTTATTTTAATGTTCTATTTTTGAGAGAGAGAGAGAGACAGCGTGAGCAGGGGAGGGTCAGAGAGAGAGGGAGACACAGAATCCGAAGCAGGCTCCAGGCTCTGAGCTAGCTGTCAGCACAGAGCCCGTCGCGGGGCTCAAACCCACGAACCGTGAGATCATGACCTGAGCTGAAGCCGGACGCTTAACCGACTGAGCCACCCAGGTGCCCCCGGACATGATTTTCAAAAATGGCAATATCCACCAAAGAAAAAAGCCAGTTACTGAGAAGTGTTGTGGGCACCCTGATTTAAGGTTCTAGGAATTTGGGGAAGTCTCTAAAGTTCCAGTATTTGCAGTGTTTTTTTCCAGCCACGCTATTCTGAGAGCGAACTGGGAGCCCTTTAGAAAGTGGCCTTAATGCCTCCTGGCAACCTGCATTTTCATTTTTCCTGAATATTCCTGTACTCCCTAGAAAATATCTTTTTCATATCCTTTTTCTTCTGCTCAGTTTCCTCCCTTAAACTTTATTTTTATCTACATATGCCATGAGAATTAAAGATTCAAGTGCAGAAAGGTCAGAAAGCTCTAGTTCCCTGTATGCGGCCAGCCTGTTCAAGCCAGAGCTAACCAGGGTCTCCAGGCGAAGGTAGTAAGACAGTAGCATCTCCTGAGGAGGGGGCCCCAGGAGTAAAAACACAGAGCAGGCTATCTCGAGGGCTCCTCCATGAACGTCATGTACAAGGTAGGTGAGAAAACCGAATGGGGTTATGGGTGTCCTTCCCCGTGTGGTGGCATCACTGCACCCGTGGGCGTGGTTGTGACTGTCTGCACCCAGCCCACCCCAGCCTCTGGGTCTCTCTTCTCCACAGGCCCTTCGGACAGGCCCTGCGGCCCCTCCTGGACTCCATCCAGATCCAGCCTCCTGGAGGGAGCGCCGTGGGCCGACCCAACGGCCAGAGCTAACAGGACTGCATGGGACCGCCCTGCCTCACCAGGGCTTTTCCTTTTTAAACAAAACAAACCCTACCAGATTTCTATTTTATAATTTTACATCAGAGCTAACAACCAGGGGACGGCTTTTTAAATTTCCCAGGGAAGGAGATCACCAGGCTGCATGTAGGACAATGCTGCTAAGAAACAGAACAAAACGCCATCCCTTCTAATAGTATTATACTAATTTATTAAGGCTGTCTTGTCTGTGAGTTCACTTTTGACGCTGCTTCCTAAGCGTCCTCCACACTGGAGAAAAGGAGAGGGTGTGTTTAAGCAGAAGGCACGAGGCACGGTTTGGGGGAGCCCCAACCCAGAACCTCTTTCCAGAGAACGCCCACGCTCTGCCCAGGTTGCCACCACCTGTGGGACCCAGGTGAGTTTTACAGCACCCACGAAGCAGCCATTGCAACATCCCAGAAGCAGTTCCTCTCTAGCATTAAATGAACCAAAGGATTTGGTGCACATGGACCAGTTTCAGGATGACTAACCCAGCCTAAGTGAACTCTGTAGCCACAGCCTCTCCCGCCTCCCCTCCCTACCCGAAGCAAGGCCATGGGGCCAGGGCTGGAGCAACCAAAAGCCTCAGGATCAGGAGAGAGTGACAGCAAGTGTTAGGCCAGAGAAAACAGGATAAAGCCATTCTTCCTTCCACCTGCCGATTGCTAATCCTCTGACATTAGTTTTGGAGAGCCTGCCTTGCTGGCCACAGGCCGCTCTTCCTCGGCATGGCTGACCTGTCCTAGTTCGTGACGGTCTGGGCTGGAGCGGCGGAGACCCAGGCCTATTGTCGACAAGTGATAATGCAGATTGTTTGCAGCCCCTGTACCACCCCCTCCACCCCCCCAAACCAGTATGCAATACTCAGCTAGGGACCAAGGGGAAGCGATTCCCTGCTCTAGGAAAACACCCCTGATGTAGAAAGAATAATCAGAATCAAGGTGGCAAGAAGATTTCGAGTTGTTTCTGATAGAGATTTTTTACATTATCCTCAATGTGTTTTGAAGGCACATGTTATTTCTGTCGTCATTCTGACTTTACGGATGCGTTGGTGAGAGCCTGTGTGCACATTTCGCTAAGGAGCTGCTAGGAGCTTATAGGGAGGACCCGTCTGGATGTTTCTTACTTGGAGAGGCTTTCAGATTCCTTTTCGTCACATGCCTCCCTTAAGTTAGTTTTTGGAGGAGTGAGTGTGGAGAAGGGTCTCAGAGCTGTCAGGTCCCTGAGTCCCAGCCCTGGCATCTGTGGGTCCCTCCCCCACAGCTCCTGCCATTTCTCAGACTTGAATTATGTTCCCTTCCCTGGGGTCTGGCTGGTAGCAGGTGCCTTTGCTCTTCATAAAGCTGCTGCTCACCTCTGGCCTCATCCCGCCCTGACTCTACCATTAGCCATAGCAGTTGGCATCATTAGGGTCTCGGCTAGAGGAAAAGATGGTTTTCTGCCTTTGTGTTTGCCTGTGACCTGACCGGGGGCCCCTCCATGGTGACCAACTCTGAGGTCAAGTGACATTTCAGAGAGCAGAAAACTAGCAGAGACTGTTATTTAAAGTTGACCTACTGGCAGAATTGGGCTCACGGAGAATAGGTTTCCGGGCTGGGTTTCTCCCGGGAAGGCAGTTTGCTAGTGGAGTTCTTGGCTTCCTACCTAGGTTTCTCTCCTTTGCCAGCTTGCCTTGCCCAGCCCTCTGTCTCTTCCAGGCTCCTGTTCCAGACCTCTCTTCCCAGGGCTCTCAGCTCTAGCCAGAGGGTGCTGGGCACCACAGGCTCCTCTCTTCAACCCCACATCCGGGCTCAGCTGGCTTCACCCCTAATAGCAAACTCTCCAGACCAGGAGAAGTTTGCCAGAGTGGCTGCCCTGAGAGACCGACTTACACGGTTCATTGAAAGCCTCCCTTCATGCCCAGCAGCCATTTGTGCCAATGCCTCCGCCCTAGGCTTGTGGGGAGAGATGCCAGAGTCCGCCAGCAAGCAGCCTTCTCTGAGCTCTCCAGGAAGGCAAGCCCTCTCTCTGCACCCAAGTCCCACTGTCACTCATTTTAGAAGCCTGGGCTCACATTGTGACCGCCAACCCACTCCTCACATTTCTCTGTCAATCCCAGAACCTCAGGAGCGTGCTCGTTATGACCAGCTAGCTCCACACGGTGTGTGAGGCCAGCAGAGCGAGAAACGAGCCATGTGTATAAGTGTCTCATGCAGTAGACACCTCCATTGAGGTCCATTTGAAGGGACAGGGAAGGAGGAGGGATGAGACCGTCACTCCTTCCCCCAAATAAAGCTTGTACCTTTGAGATTCCTTTGCCCTTGAAGTCAAACTAGTAACTGTGTCTAGTACGGAGGTGTTTGCTGGTTTTCTTTAGTGTTTTTTCTAATGCAATAAACTCATTTCTGCCTGCTGCATTTGCATCGTGCTTGAAGGTCTGGGTATGCGTCCAACATGGCCAGGCTTCTTCTCGGTCTGTCTCCCTCTGAGCTTCACTCTGCAGAGTCTGGGTATGCTGCCTTTGCCTGTCAGCCTTGCGAGTAAGAAGTGAGGATAGCAGGGAAGAATGGGTGACTTTCGCCACTGGTTTACAAACGTAGGGAAGAGGCCCTGAGGGAATACTTGCCCAATGTCACCTTGCAGCTGGTGGTAAAGTAAGACTCAGAGCCTCTGTCTGCTGGCTTCAGCTTCTGAGATGTCCCCCTAGAGGACCCTGGCCATCAGAGAGCATCTGATCACACCGAGAAGCCTTCACTTCTGGCTTCAGTTTGGCTCTAGGCCGGGTCTGTGGCCCCAAGGATCTCCCCACCTTGTTACCATGGCCTCACTCGACAAGTGTGGGGGTGGGCAGATAGCTCTCTGAGTGTCCCCTGGCACTCCAGACACACCAGTGTGGCTGCAGGTGTCTGTTGGTTCAGTTGGCCCGCTTTGAGTGAGCATGCTCCACATGCCGAGGCGATGCTAGGTACTTTCACACACAACGGACTTGAGGTGTGGGTGCTGGTCTTGTATTACAGAGGGAGACACAGGTACAGAGAAACTAAGTTATCCAGGCGGCAAATGACTGAGCCCTAGAATCTAGGCCACATTCTCACCACCGCACCTGTGAGACCTCGTTATTGAGGCGCTGTGTCTTTCCAGCATGTTAGCTGGGGAGTAAGGCTCCGTCTCTCCAGAGGACGCGGGGGGGTAGGTGGCTTTGGCTGACACCCTCCCTGCCCCCAAAGCTGACATGTTCAGAGGCAGGAATCTTTAGTAAGAGTGCCGGTTCTGAGATCCCACAGCCTGGGCTTAAGTCCTCACTTGGCCACGTGTGGGCCAGTCTGTTTGTCTCCTTATCTGTAAAATGGAGGCAATGGTCCCTGTCTCACAGGGTGGTTTTCCAGAGGGTAACTGTAAAGTGCTAGGCTTGGTGCCTGGCACAGATCAAATACTCAATGAATGTCAGGCTCAGGGCATAATGCATTCAACAGCCACTGACTGGGGACTCTGTGAGCCAGCTCCGTGCAGAGGCCCCGGCCAATCCTCTCTGCCGAGGACAGTTTCTGAGACAAGATGGTGCGGATGTGCACTGCCTGCTTCTGTGGGAAATGGCACGTGGTTTTACCCTTAGACTTTGTGACTCCCAGCAAGTCAGTCTGGAGTAAATCCATTCGTCCCCACAAAAGTCTCCCTGGGAGCCTACTGTATATAAAGCAGCACTGGGCTCTGTGCTGGGGGGCGGGGGGCAGGGGCGGGGGACAGGACAAAAAGGCCCCTGTGACAGGGATTCTATTCTGAGGAGGCTGGGAGGCAAAGGGGTAGAGAAGTTTGGTAATCTCAGGTGGCCTAGTGCTAGAGGGAAATACAACCAAGTGGCAGCAGGTGTGAACTCCCCAGGTGTGAATGGAATAGCATCAGGAGGTTGGGGACCTTGTGTGACAAGGTGATGTTTAATCTGAGGCCTCACTGACATTGTATAGATCTGAGAGAAGAGCACTCAGGCACAGGGAGCAGCAAGTGAAAAGAGCGTTGGAATGGAGGTCGGAGTGACTGAAGCATGAGAACTAAGGGGGTGGTGGGAGGGGCGGAGGCTGGAGAGGCCAGTGGGCCAGACGGTGCGAGGCCTTCTGGGTCACAGAGTGACACAATCTGTTTGCTATGTGGAGAACAGACTGGGGATGGGACGGCTCAAGAGGAGCAGCAGAAAGCCAGGGGAGGGGGCTTGCAGGAGGCAAGTAAGAGCTGAGGTGTGCTGTGCACCTGCCAAGTGCCCGGGGAGCTGCGGAGAAGCTCCCTGCTCCCCAGGGACTCCGAGCGCCTGTGAAACCAGAAAGGCAAGGCCAGGGCCGCATGACCGCACAGCCACTGTCAGCCCCCTGTCCTGCGGCCACGAGCTTTGGCTGAGCTCCTCCAGCTTTGATGCGGGGTCTGCCTAGATTTCTTCACTTATTTTTTCCAAAATGTATTTGGGTTATATTCTATATTTAGAATGTGTAGGCAACCAATGAAAGTAGAAAGATGAGAGGAAAAAGGCCTCTGCAATCCCACCATCCTCAGAGCTATTGGGTTTAGTGAGCATCTTTGCAGAGATTTCTGTGGATTTGAAGACACGCATGCTGGACACGCTGCGTGGTACCTGCCTTTGTTCTCAGCACATAGTGAAGGTCTGCACAGTCCCAGCGAGGTGGCAAGAGAACACCTGAGGAGGGAGTGATGGTGCCTGGTGGTATTGGATACAGAAAGCTCTAAGGAGAGAAGATTCCAGAAAAGTTTTCCCCAAAACTTGAGGGAACCATCAGGTAAGAGTAGGCAGCTCCTCACAGTTGTGTGCGTGGAGGCCAGACCTACTCTGGAATGGGATCGTGGTGCAGGAGGACGCCTGCCTGGCCATGTAGGTTGGACCAGGAGACCCGCGTCTCCTCACACTCATAGGGGCTCTGGCCTGGGAGGCAGCAAAGAACCAGGAGGGGTCTGGCACATCACGGAATGTGACCCCTTGACCACGGAGCCTGGCGTCTTTGGAAAGGGGTAGGGCTCCTGGGACTGACCCTGGTCCTAAAGGCTTGCCAGGGAGCCCGAGTCCCCTCCGGAGATCTCTGCCCCACAGTTTGGCTCCACTGGAGAAAGCCCCACAAGGTCACGCTGCAGTGAGAGAGGTGGGCACCAGGTGGCGCTGTGGATGTGCTCAGAGCCCAGCCACCTCCAAAGGGTTAGTGCTGCCTACCCCAGGTCACATGCTCCCTACACACCTCAACCACACTGGGCCCGGCCCCCCCCCCCCCCAAGAAACTCACAGAATAACAGTCCAATTGTTCTCACATGTATCAAGGCCCTTCCTAAATCTGTCCCTGGGCGTCTCCAGCCCCCCATACCCTGCTACAAGCGTCACTGCAAACAGTATCCACCTCCAGCTTCAATTACTGTTTGTTGGACATGGATCATCTCTCTCCAACTCAGAGCAGCCCCTTTCTCAGAGCTAAAGGCCCAGCTCCAGCATTTCCTCTACAAAACCTTTCTGACCCCTTCCTGGCAGGCTCCCAGGAGCTGGGGCACCCTCCAGGGGTAGGGTCTGGCTGTGCTCACCTGAGTGCCCGAGCCCAGCACAGGACCTGGAACAGGCCAGCATCTCCTTGAGGTGTGGACATTGAAGGGGATGGTACACCATAAAAATTTAGCCCTAGACTTGCATACAAACCCACCGGGACTGACCTTCTGACTCAAATGACCCTGATCAAGACCTCCCTCTATATGGGCCTCGGCTTCTGCATCTGTGGAATAAAGACAATGGATGAGATAGTCTCCGCCCCCCTCCTGGGGAGAGACCTCCTCTCCCTGCCCCTGACTCCGGAGATGAGGAGTGGTTCACTCGCCCAAATTCTCAGTCCTGGGGCTGAGGTCTGGCCCACAGAGATTACTAACCCCAGGGGCAGAGGTGGAGGGAGGGCTGCCGCCCCTGCCCCCACCTCCAGGTGGGGCAGTGTCATCCCTGTCCCCACTGGCTTGGCCCCAAAGGGACCTGTGCCAACCCAGCAACAGCCTCCACCAGCTCCACAAACACCACCTCTGAGCATGCGCCCTTCTGCTTATTTAAACTCAATGGGCTTGTTTATTGTGAAAACAATGTAAGTCCTGCAGACTTTTAGAAATACGGAGGGAAAAGGTGAACATCCACAATCTCCCCAAACTCCTGCTGCCCCTAAACTAAGAGGGAATCAGAACCAGCAACCAGCCCTTACTGTTCTTTGCAAAGCCTCTTTTAGCACAGATCCTTTCCTGCACCCCCTCATCTTCCTGACAGCCCGGGAGAGGCTGGCAGTGGTGGCCCCATTTATAGATGAGGAAGAGGCTCAGGGAGTAGGAGGAATGTGCCCAAGTTCACCTAGCTGCAGAGGGACAGCCCCAGAACCGCCAATCTGCCTGTATACACGCTGCATGAAGGCTGCCCCTCAGGCTGGGGCTGCCACCCTGAAAAAGTCACACTCCAGGGGCGTGTGGGTGGCTCAGCACGTTAAGTGTCCGACTCTTGATTTTGGCTCAGGTCATGCTCTCACAGTTGTGAGATTGAGCCCTGCGTCTGTGGACCCTGCTTAAGGTTCTCCCCCTCTCCTGCTCATGCGCTCGTGCTCTCTCTAAAAAAAAGTCACACCCCAGATAGGGAAAAAGAGGATCAACAGCTCCCATGTTCACTCAGCACATGTTGACGGTTGGCCTTCCACCAAGGGGGCAAGGAAAAGCATGGCTCTAGCGGAACAGAACTTCATGTGAATCCTGCCCATCCTGTGATCCTGGGAAGCCAACATCACCCCTCTGGGGTCAGCACCTGCTTCTAGAAATTGATATACGTGTACTCACCTCACAGGGTTCTTGGCAAAAGTAAGTGAAATGCCCAGGGTAGGAGCTACGCTGTCCAAACCAAATATGGAAGCCACTAACCTCCAAATCTCAAAAGCCCGACCCCAAAGAGCCAGAGCCTTCCTTTGTGAGCAGGATCCTTCCAGGCCAGGGTCTCAGGCCCCCTGTCTTCAGACCTGGCTTCCTTTGGTGAGCCCAGAGTGCCCTGAGCAGTCTCTGTAGTCCCAGTCCCCCCAGTCCTACTTCTGCCTCTCCCTAGGGCCCCTCCAGGGCCCCATCTGAGCGCCAGTTCCCAGGGATGAGCCTCCCTCTTAAAGGGACACACTGGTGGCCACAGAGCTACTCTATCAGGTCCTTAGCATTTGTGCCTCAGAGCAACTCACTCCCCCTCCCTGGGTTTCAGTGAAACGGGTTGAGGTGAGAATTCTGGAAGAGACTGTGAAAGGTTTTTGTGAGGAAACTAGTTCACTACAGATGTGCTATTGTTCCAGAGCTTAGCTCTGTTTGTGTTTCTAAGTGTGGGCCCAATCCACAGGAGACAAAACCCTGTCCTGTCCTGTGCACCCCCTCCTACAGCTTCTGAGCCCAGTAGCAGGGGTGGGGCCTGGTATCTGCATGTAACCGGCTCTTAGGAACTTCTGGGCAATGGAACTGGTAGGTATCGGCTGTCAGGTATGAGAGACTAATTTAGGCAATTCCAGCCCCACCCACCGGCTCTGTACGAGCTAGCTGGGCCCTAGGAGGGGTCTTGAGCCCAGGCAGTGCTGGGTTGAGTGGTGGGGGTCTGGAACTGACAGCCAGGAAACAATTCTTGAGATGTCTTTGGTGCAAAAAGATGATTTTATTTTATTTATTTTTATGTTTTTATTTTATTTTTGAGAGACAGAGACAGAGTGTGAGCAGGGGAGGGGTAGAGAGAGAGGGAGACACAGAATCCGAAGCAGGCTCCAGGCTCTGAGCTGTCAGCACAGAGCCTTATGGGGGTTCGAACCCACAAACTGTGAGATCATGACCTGAGCTGAAGTGGGATGCTTAACCTTAACTGACTGAGCCACCCAGGTGCCCTCAAAAAAGGTGATTTTTTTAAAGCACAGGGACAGGACCCATGGGCGGAAAGACCTGCACTAGGACTGTGAACGTGACTGTTTATATACCGTGAGTGAGGGGAGGTAAAGGCAGGCCTCTAAAAGGACCTTCATATGCTAAAGAGGACTCTGAAGATACCGAGGACTTACTATAGTCAAGCTGAGGTTGTTTTCCTTCTAGTAAGGCATGAATATTAAGACCGTATGGAGCTCCTAGAGAGATGCTCTGTGCTCTGTATTTGCCTTCAGTGTTTGCCAATGGGCTGCAAGTTATAAAGTTAATTTTATTTACCATTTCATTCTTGCCTTTGTTTCCCAGATCACTTTGGAGGGGAGGGTGATGTTGGGTCTCC
The DNA here is from genome assembly GCF_006229205.1 of Suricata suricatta. NCBI lineage: Eukaryota > Metazoa > Chordata > Mammalia > Carnivora > Herpestidae > Suricata > Suricata suricatta. The sequence continues at coordinate 6,686,153 of NC_043709.1, forward strand.
AGGAAACTTGAGTCTATAGTGTAAGATTTAATAGATGGAGGCAGAGACGAGAGGAAAGAAAGAGACCAAGTTATGGAGCCAAGAGAGCCTTTATTGGGATCTGAGGTTCCCGGGCGAGGTTTCGTGACCCCGGGAGTCGGGAGTCAGGGAAGTCGCACCCGGTTTGAGAGGGGCGGGGGTTTTAAGGGTGAGGGGGTTCCGGGATTGGTCTTGGGGGGCAGATTACCAAGTAAGGGCATTTTAGGGTCACGGCGACCGGATAGGTTGCCTGCCTCGTCGGGGTGGGGGAAAACTGGAGCTTCATGATTGGCTGTTTCCAAATGGGGCAGGACAATCCAGGTCTGCAGGTGAGGGGCGGGGGTTGTCTGTGCTCGTGTTCTCCTCCGGCCCCCAGCAAAATGGCCGCTCAGTCGCCTTCTTAAGGTAACTCTTACATATAGGTTTCTGGAGATCAGGCTATTGATAAGATTGCCTTTTTCTCATAATTTACTAAAATGTTTGTAAACTGTTGGTGACTCCTGTTGGCATGGCTGTGATCTCTATCAGTTAATTGTTTTTTCCTTCTCTTAGCTTGAGGGCAGCCAGGAGTGCCTTAGGAATGTCACAGGCAGCCCACCTGGGGAGAGGGACATATTTGCTAGTTTGTGCTTTGCCCTGAGATTGCCTTAAATTCCCTCATCACTGGTGCCCAGAGTCCCAGGGACCAGATCCGGATGGAACAGTAAGAGCAGGAGAACGAGTTGGGTTTTCCTTCCCACAGAGATGGTTCTGCTTGCTTTCAGTATCCAACAGAAAACAAAAGCTTCTTGAAGGCAAGGCCCTTGTTTTCTTCTCTGCAGCGTTCCCAGAATCCAGAACAGTGTGTACTCCAAACACATTTGTTTAATGAATGAACCAAACTCTGGCACGGGGCCTGGAAGAAAAAAAACAAACAGGTTTTTTTCTTTTGCCCGGCTTGACTATGGCTCCTCAGCAGGGCACAACTATTGATCCTGTCTTTTACATATTGTCTGATATTTTGCTCATCGTGGATTTTTTTTTGCATTTATTTTGATTTTTAAAAATATTAAGTTAGGCGGGCGCCTGGGTGGCTCAGTCAGTTAAGCGTTGAGCTTCGGCTCAGGTCATGATCTCACGGTTTGTGGGTTCGGGCCCCGTGTTGGGCTCTGTGCTGACAGCTCAGAGCCTGGAGCCTGCTTCAGATTCTGTCTCCCTCTCTCTCTCACCCTCCTCTGCTTGCACAGTCTCTCTCTGCCTCTTAAAAATAAATAAAAAACATTAAAAATGTTTTTAAATATTAAAATTAGAAAGAAAAAAATTAAAATGCCACTTATTTTGACGTTTATATTGGTGTTCTCCTGCTTTTTTGCCAGTGGCAGGTAATCACTTTACCGTTAATTCGTTAATCCCATCTCAGCCCTGCAGGCCCGGCAGGTGCTTTATATAGCCTTGGGCGCATCCTTTTTTTTCTTCACCTAGTGGAGAGCGAACCTTCTAGAGCTTGTCTAGTTCGAGGGCTAGCACATAGTAAGGGGTCAATAACTAATGGTTATTCCTATCTCACTGTTCACAGTCCTATCAGGTGGGGATTACATCCCCATTATGTAGATGAAGAAACAGGTCAGGAAAGGTGACCTGTCCAAATCCTTGCAGTCAGCTGGGACTGTTATGCCCAGATCTCGGTTTCCCCAAAGACCACCAGGAGTCCGAGTCACATATGCAAAAGCAAAGGCCGTTTATTCGGGCTTAAGCTCGGCCTCCCAGACCTCACCAAGGCAGCCGATAGTGCTGAGAGCCCCGATCATCAGTCGGGCAGGGTTTTTATTAAGTTGGGGGTGAGGGATGGGGTGAAGGGTGGGGTGAGGGGGCAGGGATTGTAAGATGATTGGGCAGGGGTTGGCGAGGCGCAGGGTGATTGGATAATTTAAAACTAAGCGGGAGTATCAGGTGTTTTATGATTGGCTCAGGCGAGGGATAGTATCCACTTGGGCAATGGGGGGATGGTTTTTCTTTGCGTTGCTGCTGAGTCATACTTGGGAAAACAGAAATTTAGGCCTTCTAGTTTCTGAGGCTTATTTGAAGCCTGTCATGGAGTTAGTTTGGTCCTTCAGGACTCTGCCTCCAGCAATCTGTTGAGAACAAAGGCAAAAGGAAATATAGACAAAATTAAATTTCCTTGTAACCTGCAGTCCATTGACAAATCTTTGAGACCTGCAGAGTTTAACATTACCCTGGGCAGTCCCAACTGTCTCTCATCCAAGTTCTAACCAGGTCCGACCCTGCTTAGCTTCCGAGATCTACTGTCTCAATGTTAATGCTTTGCTGGAGGAAAAAACAACCTCGGTTTGACAATAGGTAGGCCTCCTAGACCCTGGGAGTCTTCTTTAGCCTAGAAAAGTCCTTTTGGAAACTTCCCTTTGCATTTACCTCCCCCAAATCCCAAAGTATATAATCAGTTACTCCTCACAGCCCCATTCCAGCTCTTTCGGCCCGTGGGTCTGAACCCTGTGCTCTAATAAAAACACGTTTGCACCGAAGACGTCTCAAGAATTCTTTGTTGGCCTTCGGCCCAGAACCCCAACACTTCATACCACGTCAGATCTTCATAGGGCCACCAAGGTCTTCTTGCAGCTACCAAGACAAAAACCAAAGCAAAACAAAACAAAACTATCAAAAGCATTGTGCACTGAAGTACCCAATTTATAGTTGTGTGGATGTGTGTCCTTGCATGGCCTAAACTGCCAGAGCTGATCACAGATGATGAGGGAGCTTCAGGCAAGCTGAGGGCCAAGTACAAGCTAGCACATCCCCCTCCCTTCCCAGGTGGGACATGTATTATACTCCTTAGACACTCCCAGCTATCCCCAAACAAGAAAGGATAAAAACATAAATGGATAAATGGATAAGAGTCTCCAGGGGCGCCTGGGTGGCTCAGTCGGTTAAGCCTCCAGCTTCGGCTCAGGTCAGATCTCACGTTCGTGGGTTCGAGCCCCGTGTCAGGCTCTGTGCTGACAGCTAGCTCAGAGCCTGGAGCCTGCTTCAGATTCTGTGTCTCCTTCTCTCTCTGCCCCTCCCCCTCTCATGCTCTGTCTCTCTCTCTGTATCAAAAATAAATAAAACATTAAAAAAAAAAAAAGAGTCTCCAGCAGTCTACCTGAAAAAGGCTATTCCATTAATGATATAAAGTCCAGGAACTCCCTGCTGTCAGTGTTAATGCTTTGCTAGAGGGAAAAACAAAGTTAGTTTGACAATAGCTAGGCCTCCAGTAAGTCATTAGCATGTGAAAGTCTCTGGAAACTTCCTGCCGACTTTATCTCCCCCGACTCCATAAAAGGGTCACTCCCCACACTTGCGGTGCAGTTCTTCTGTGCCTGAGGGTCCTGTCCCCATGCTTTAATAAAATCACCTTTTTGCACCAAGGAAGTCTTTAAGAATTCTTTCTTGGCCACTGGCTCCCCACAACCCCCCATCACCCCAAAACTTCATAACAGGCATTGGCAAGAATAGTGGATGCAGCAAAAATGCCCACCCAGGGATACTGCCAAACTGAATGGTACTCCCTGGGAACAAAGAGGGAGGCAGGCGTAGCCTTGGGCTGTGGAAGTGTGGAAGGAAGCCAAAACAGAATCCTGGAGGAGGAAGCTGTAGTCCATGCATTTTTTTAAAATCTTTTTAATGTTTTATTTATTTTTGATACAGAGAGAGACAGACTATGAGAGGGGGAGGGGCAGAGAGAGGAGACACAGAACCGGAAGCAGGCTCCAGGCTCTGAGCTAGCTGTCAGCACAGAGCCTGACGTGGGGCTCGAACCCACCAATGTGAGATCTGACCTGAGCCTAAGTCAGAGGCTTAACGACTGAGCCACCCAGGTGCCCCATCCATGCATTTTAAAGGGAAGAAAAACTTTGAAATTCACCATAATACCAGCACCCAGAGATAGTCTGATGCTTTTCATTACAATGCTTTTTTCACGTTCAATATTCTACAACACAGATTTTTATGACTTCACGGCACTTCATCTCATAAATAGATCATAATTTAGCCAATCCCCATTTCCCCCTTACTTTCTACAAGTTAAATTGCTGGCTCAGAGGCTCATTTTTAAGACTTTTGACGTGTAATACCTGTTTAATCAGTAACAGTATCAAACACATCTATATAAATTCTCCTTTGAAATAGGTCTGCTTGTGTGTCAGGTACTTTGTGGACTTTTTTATTATTTCTTTGCATATGCACAGCAACCCTACAGAGTAGGTAGTATTCCCATTTTACAGATGGAGACACACAAAGCCTCGGAGAGGTAAAGTGACTTGTCCAAAGTCACATAGTGGTGGAGCTGGGAAGACAATCTAGAACTGATCACAAAGTCAACGTGATGTTTAAATAATTTTGAGTAGCGAGATCCAGGAAGGTTTCTTGAAGGAGGTGGACCATGAGCCTCACGGGGTGGGCAGAATGACAGCGGAAGGAGTATTGGTCCGTGAAGGCCATCTGGTAAAGTCCAGAGCCCGAGCAAAGGCCATTAGATTACTTAAAGCTTAAGATTTGTAGGGCAGGGCAAAGTCATTAACCAGGAACGGGTGAGTCATAGAGTGATTGATGGCGGACGGGGAGACCCGGGGACAGCTCAGGTTCTTGGAGTCCCGCCCTCTCACTGCACTGCAGGGTTCGAGGCTCCGCCCCCGTCCAGCCACCCTAGATCAGCTGCAATCAGAATCTTCCCGCCGAGGTCTAACCCCGGCCCGGCTCCTCTCTTCCGGGTTCTAGCTCTCACTTCCCGCCTGGCCCAGGCTCAGGCCCCGCCCACGTCTGGTTTGGTACAATCAGAGCAGCCTGTCCCTCTCTGCTCCGCCTATGCCACGCCCTCTCCCCGCCTGCTGCAATCAGAATCATCCTTCCTGAGTCGGCTCAGACCCGCCCCGCCCTGGCCTGGCCTTCTCCCGCCGAGATCACGCCCTGGCCCCGCCCCTCCCTGGCCCCGCCCAGTCTAGCCTCTTTCCTATTCGGCTCTAGCGGCCGCATCACAGTCCTCTGCCGCGCGCTCGGAGTTGTAGCCATGGCGGTCGCCACTGAGGGCGCCCGCAGGAGGGAGCGCGTTCTCTGCCTATTTGACGTGGATGGGACCCTCACGCCGGCTCGCCAGGTAAGGCCCTCACGTTCAGCAGCTCCCGTCAGGAGTGTCACGCGGACAGAGGCCGAAAGTGGGGCCTGCAGCGGCGTGACCCTGGACAACCCGGGACCGAGTCTGGATGCAGCGGTATCCGGCCCCTGATACCCTAGGGCCTCTCACTGGGAGTGACGGGGACTCGGTCGCGCATGTCACATTCCCGGAACGTCTGCGTTCACCTTCTGCCCGGGAGCGTCGGGGCGGGTGGGGTTCTGGAGGGAGGAGGCTGCGAGCTGGGACCCAGCTTTGGAGCCCCAGCTCAGGCTTCCTCTCGCTGAGGCCTGGTCCCCGGACGCCCCCGCCTTGCCAGCCCGGGCTCCTGGCCTTAGGATGCACCTGGAGCGCGAAGCTGGCGTCTGAGGCCAGGGCTCCAGAGCCCTAGCCCAGAGCCCTCTGCGAGCACCCAAGCATCAGAGTCGCCACCTAGTGGGATTCGGGCGTCTCGGAGCCATCCCAGCAGACCTTGACAGGCTTGGGCAGAGGTCTGTTTTCTCAAGCTCCTCACCCACTTTACCTCCCACCCCCAGTTATGGAGGGAGATAAGGCTTCTGCACCTTTTCGGTTGAGTTGAAGGCTCCGCCCACCCGGAGGTGAGAGTCCCCAGGCCTAGTCTGGTCACTGAACGTACTGTGGCACGGGGAGGGTGGGAGTACGACTCGTTAAAAGGCTTGTCACCATGGTGATCCAAACTCTGCTCCAAGCTCAGTTTTTTTTTAATTATTTTTAATGTTTATTCTTAAGAGAGAGAGGGACACAGTGTGAGTGGGGGAAGGTCAGAGAGAGGGAGACACAGAATCAGAAACAGGCTCCAGGCTCTGAGATGTCAGCAGAGACCGACGTGGGGCTCCAACCCAGGAACCATGAGATCATGACCTGAGCTGAAGTTGGCTGCTTAACCCACTGAGCCACCCAGGCGCCCCCAAGCTCAGTTTTTCTAGCTTTGGATCTCACCCTAGATGAGTCCCCAGCTCATCCTCTCCAGCTGGGTATACAAATAAGCAGGCCCCTTTCTTGGGGGCCCTAAGGGTATTCTCCATTCCAGGGCCATAAGGAACAACTAAGATCCCCTAGATCAGTAGGGCTGAGTTGCAGGGCAGAGGCTGATGGAAACCCAGGTCTTAGCCTCCCCTTTTAGGTCCTGAGTGACTCCCCTTCCCTATTGGAGGGTCCTGACCTCTTTCTGACATCCCTGAGGACCCTGGGAGCTGCTGGAGGCAAGGCACCCAAACTCCTCCTTGTGCGCTCAGCCCCATGGAGGGAGGGTGGCAGGGTTGAAGGCACAGTCCCAACTCCTCCCTCTGACCCTTTGCTCCACTGACCCATTAGCCTGTACAAGAACAGTGTGTTACTGCTGTCCTCCAATGTTCATGCCAAGCCCTATCCTTAGTGCTTTTTAAAAGTTAATTTTTGGGGCGCCTGGCTGGCTCAGTCAGAAGAGCATGCACCTCTTAATCTGGGGGGCGTAAATTCTAGCCCCACCCAGTGTCGAGATTCCTAAAAAAAAAATAAATACATAAACTAAAAAATAAAGTTTAATTTTTTTGATTTTTTTTTTTTCATTTTAAATGTTAATTTATTTTTGAGAGAGAGACACACATAGTATGAGCAGGGGAGGGGCAGAGAGAGAGGGAGACAATCTGAAGCAGGCTCTAGGCTCTGAGCTGTTAGCACAGAGCCTGACACAGGGCTTAAACCCACGAACTGTGAGATCATGACCTGCAATGAAGTCAGTCCCTCAACCAACTGAGCCACCCAGGCACCGCTAATGTTTATTTTTGAGAGAGAGAGAGGGGGAGACAGAGACAGAAGATCTGGCGCTGCACTGACAACACAGAGCCCCACATGGGGCTCGAACTCACCACGAGATCATGACCTGAGCTGAAGTCAGACACTTAACCGATTGAGCCACCCAGGCACCCCAATAAGAGTTAATTTTTAATTATACACATCTTCATAAACACATTCTCTCGTAAAGAATGAAAACAGGGGCACCTGGGTGGCTCAGTTGGTTGAGCGGCCAACTTCAGCTCAGGTCATGATCTCACAGTTCCATGGGTTCGAGCCTGAAGCCTTCTTCTGACTCTGAACTTTCTCTCTCTCTGACCCTCCCCCCCTCACCTTCTGTGTCTTTCCCTCTCAAAAATAAACGTTAAAAAAAAGTGTATATAGAACATACCTTGAACTTTAAAAACATGTTTTTGAAAAAAGAATGAAAACATAACAGAGAAGGCTAACGTCCCCTCTGACTGTATCAGGACCCCTGGCCCACCCCCTTCCGAGACAAAGGTGGTTGCTACTGACTCCTATGGCTTCCTTCCAGACTTCGTCTAGATCTGTTTGCTCAGCACAAATATTAAGCATTGTTTTGTGAGGTTTTTCTTTTTCTGTTGTTTATTTTTTCTAATGAGTGGTATCATCTTGTGTGTGCATTCCTGGAACTTGCTTTTGACAGTTAACGGCATGTCTCGGGGCTCTCCCGTATTGGCAGCACAGGCCTGCCCTTTTCTGTGTAACCACAGTGTAGTATTTCAGAGTAGATATTTATCCTTCTCTGACTGATGAGCCTATGAGTTGTTTGCAGGTTTCCACTATTTATAAACCATTCCCCCAGGGACCTCCATATACATCCAGGCAAGAGAAATGCACGTTCTGGGTGACCAGGCACATGCACTTGAAGTTTTCCTAGATCTGGCCAAACGACCCTCCGAAATGACCGCATCGGATTTACACTCTCACGGGCAGCATTTGACATCATCATTTACTACAGATATTGTCAGCTTTAAAGAGATGAAAGTTTGAAAAATGGAGTGGAACTCATTAGTTTGCACTCCCTTGGTGGGGAAGCTTCCCGTGATTAGTCACCAGTTAATTGCTTGTTCATTTCCAAGCACTCTGGATCCCCGATCTCATTTAATCTTGGTCAAGACTGCCTCCATCTGGTTGCTACTTGATCCCCCATTTTATAGATGGGACAAGTAAGGCAAAGAAAGCAAAGTCCATTGCTCAAGATCATCCTGAAGTTGAGAGACTTTTGGAACCCATGATATCTCATTTTGAGGTCTGGGTTCTAAACCTTGAACCGCCTCAGATTCAAATGGAACTTGAGCTCCCTGGATTCTGAGCACCCAGTGAGGATTGAATGGAGGTCCCCGACATGCTGACAGCCAGAAATCTTGTGCTTTCCCCACCCTGTCCCTGCAGAAGATCGACCCCGAGGTGGCTGCCTTCCTGCAGAAGCTGCGAACCAGGGTGCAGATCGGTGTGGTGGGCGGCTCAGACTACTCTAAGATTGCGGAGCAGCTGGGAGACGGGGATGAAGGTACAAGGAGCGCCCAGAGCCAGTTCCGCCTTCGGGATGGGGAGTGGGGAGCTCAGGAGGTCCCTGGACGCATGTGCCTTCAAAGACCCAGCTCCGATTCTGTGTGGCAGAGGAAGTAGAGGAAACAGCTAAATACTCCCCTCACCGATTCACAGTGAGCACCTACCATGTGCCAGGCACTGTGCCAGGCTTCGGAGAAACAGCAGGGAACAAAGCAGACAGAATCTTGCCCTTCCTTCAGTGGGTCACATTCTCTGCTCTCTGCTGCGGCTCAGATTTCCTCATCTTTAAAATGCGCATAGTTGTGCCTGGCCCCTGGCCCCTGAAATGCACACTAGTTAGGAATGGCTACCATTGCTGAAAATGGCCATAGGTTAACTTCTTTTCATTTACTCCTCACCACCACACTTGAAGGTGGGCTTGGTTGTCCCATTTAACAGAGAAGGACTCTGAAGTCACTCAGGAAGCTGTTTGGGACCCAGAGCATCTGTTCTCAGCTGAGTCCCTGGTCTCAGCTCAGTTGGGCAGATCCCACCCGTTCTCAAACCAGAAACTCATTTGACTTTTCCCTTCTCCACCCCCCCACCCCATTGTGCATTCGCCAGCAAGTCTAGAAATATCTCCCTGTATGTCCATGTCTGCATCTCCACTGCCCACCATTGTCCAGGTGATTGCCTCCCACCGAGGCCCTGCAGCAGCCTCCTGGCTATGCCCCCTGCACCCCTTCCTCTCACACCCTCCAGCCACTTATGTGGCAGCCAGAGCTGAAAATTCCGCCTTGCAACCAGCGATGGAAGCCCCCAGCAGGTGGGGCTGGGGGAGCACAGAGCTGAAATAACACTCTGCTGGGGAGTCCTGGAAGGCTTCTGGAGGAGGGAGCCGGATCTTGGAGTGGGGGGGGGGAGGTCCAGGCAGAAGGGACCTGTATGAGCAAAAGCCCAGAGGTGTGACTGGCTTGTTTGGGGGAAAAGCTGAAGGTGAAGAGCCTGGAAAAGTGGGCTTTGAATGCCAAACCAAGGAGTGTGGGTTTTATCCCTCTACATGGCTCTGGGTACCTGTCTCACACTCTTTCTTTTCCTGTGGCCTCTACATGTCCCTGAAGTCATTGAGAAGTTCGATTATGTGTTTGCCGAGAATGGGACAGTGCAGTATAAGCATGGACGACTGCTCTCCAAGCAGGTCAGTGCCCCCCAGAGGACACTTTTCCATCACGGCACAGCCTGTGGTACCTCTGTCCTGGGCTGGAGGGGGGCACTGTGTCCGCCACACTCAGAGCCCCATGTTCCTTGCCCAGACCATCCAGAACCACCTGGGGGAGGAGCTGCTACAAGACTTGATCAATTTCTGCCTCCGCTACATGGCCCTGCTCAGGCTGCCCAAGAAACGGTGAGTCCCACCCGCCCCAGCCTTGCATCCAGCTCCCCGCACCCCGATCCCAGTCCTGAGGGAGGGCAGGGGCGGGTCTCTCAGAGGGGACCTGCATGCGCCAGGGCCCCAACTTAATGGTGTGCGGATTCTTGTTTGTCCCCTGGGAAGTCCAAGGAGGCCGTGGTCCCAGATGGGGCTGGATTTGAATTCAAGGCCATTCTCCTTCTTTCTGGCTCACTGCCCTCCCTCATACCCTCCTACCCATCAGTGGAACCTTCATCGAGTTCCGGAATGGCATGCTGAACATCTCCCCCATCGGCCGGAGCTGCACCCTGGAGGAGCGGATCGAGTTCTCCGAACTAGACAAGGTGCCACCAACTGTGTGACCTCGGGCTGTAGGGCCTCAGTCACTCCACCTCTGTGAGCCTTTCTTTGTTTTCCCATCAGTGAAATGGATTGACAGTGGTGGTGCTCTGATTCACCCACCATGTGCCATGGTCTCGCACTTCTGAGTCTTCCCAGCATGGCTGGTTTCCCTCCACTTACCTAAGCCAACACCCTAGGGTGTCATTTCCACCTTCCCACCCATGTGGGGTTCAGCAGTAACTCTTGATGCAGCCTCCAGAGTTCTCAAATCTGTTCACTTGTGCGTCCCTCCCCACCCCCTCCGCCAAAGCCCCTGCCAGTCTGTTCTCTCACGGTGCCCCCGGGAACCTTTTTAAAGCACCTCCACCGCCGTGCACTCCCTGCTTACAGTCCTTCCTTCGCTCCCCTCGCCAGCCGGGCAGTGTCCCAGCCCCTCCTGTGCTGCCCTGGGCCCTGAGGGGTTGCCCAGCTCAGGCCCTCCCCCTCAGCCTGCTCTCTGCATCTGGTCTTGGCACGTGCCAGTGTTCTCGCCTTTGGGTACGCTGCGCCTGCTAAACCTTGACTTGTGCTTTGGGATGGAGTGAGTCCATCCATCCAGAGCCTTCTCCTGCTGTCCCGTTTCGGGCCTTCTCTCCCCCTTGCTGTCTCTGCTTCAACCAAGTCCTCCTTGCTGATTCTAGAGATAGCAGACAGGTTCCCACCACAGGGCTGCACCTTCTGCTGGAACACCCTCTCAGACTCAGCTGCCCGGTCCTCTCCCCCACCTCACGTCTGCTCCCGTATCTCTCTCTCCTCCCATTCAACAGTGCATTCCTGCCTCTCCTCTCATTCCTCCCCAAGCAGCCCTCGCCACCCTCTACTACACTGGATCGCCTAGTGTTCAAATCTAGGTTATTATCGGTCTCCCTCGCTGAAGCTGTATGCTGCTTAAGGGGCAGGATCATGCTGGATCCCCTTTGCCCAGCACGTAGCAAGTGCTCGAGAGAAAAATTTGCTGAATGAATGAACTAGGTGGTGGTATCCGCATTTTATGAAGGAGGAAACTGAGGCTCAGAGAGGGGAAATGCCTTGCCAAGATCACATAGGGAATTGGTTGCAGAGCAAAGATTTGAACTTGGGACCCTGGGACTCCACCTGCTCCCCTCTGATGTTTCCGCAAGGGTGGAATGCCTTCCAGCTCAATGACACCCATTCCCACTCTGGGTCCCAAGGTTTAGAGTAGGCAATGCCCATGGGCATGGAGACTTTCCTTTTTGCGGTGGTTAAGTCTGACCATTGGCAGAGAGCCCCTCCCACATACATACTGAGAGGTGGCCTCCACTCAGGCCACCTAATTTCCAATCCTAGCTCCACCTCCTCCTTGCTGAGCAGCCTGGAAAAGTGGCTTTACTACTGTGTACCTCTGTTTTCACATCTGTAAAGTGGGGATAAGCATAGTTCCCATTTCATGGGCTGTAATGAGTAGGCGAGATGGAAGTCTGGCTTGGACCCTTCCCAAAGCTCCCAAGGTCTCTTTCTTGCTCTTGTTTGCCCCCTTCTGGTATTGGAGGGAGGGACGGACTTTCTCATCTGTGTGCCCTACACCAGCCAGGATCCCATATAAATATTTTACTCTCCTTCAGTCTTTCAGATCCCAAGGGCAGGTAGTCCCCTTCCTCAGATGAGGACACAGAGGCCAGAGGTTATATGACCAGCTCAAGGTCACAGTGCTGGTCCTTGCCGAGGCTGAACTTGACACACGGGCTGTCCAGTGATCAGCCTGGTTCTGTAGATGCAGGAGATCTGGGCCATCCTGGGCCATGTGGGAACATTTATTCTGAGCCTGAGATACCCTTAACTCTAACCCTGGGCCCACAAAATGGCCCCTGGTGGGACTCTGGCCTCCCTGGGGACCCGCCTGCCTGCCAGGAAGTCAGAACCAAGGCATCCTGCTGACCTCTTTCCGAGCACCCACCATCACTTAGTAACGGGACTTGCCATCCTCTTGGCATCTCATGCCCACCTCTGGGGTCTGGTTTGCTTTGTTGAGCTGGGCAGAGCCGGCAGGGCTGAGCCCTACTCTGAGGTGGACCCTGTGACCTGGGACTCGGACTGCCCTGTCCCCCTTGTGCCTCCACTCCAAGGCCTCCTCCAGATCCCCTGCCCACACCCCCACTGCCAGGATCCGGCCCTGAGTCCAGTCATAGACCTTCTGGACTTAAGCCCTGGCTCTGCCACTGAGGCCAGCTGACCTTGAGCAAGGCACAGCCCTGTCTCCAAGCCTCAGTTTCCTCATCAGTAAAGTGGGGGTCACGATGGAAGACCGAGCTCATGCCGGGCCTGGCCCACAGCCACCCTCTGAGCCTCGGTCTGCTCCCTCCCGTCCTGCAGAAGGAGAAGATCCGGGAAAAGTTCGTGGAAGCCTTGAAAACAGAGTTTGCCGGCAAAGGGCTAAGGTTCTCGCGAGGTACGTCCATCCAGGCATCCTGTGGGGTCTCAGAGCCTGGCACAGAAGCCAGCCCGAGTTCGCACTCCTCAGCACCCTTAGAAAGCCTTCCTGCCCCAGGTCTTCACCACCTAAACCCTGTGCATGCCCTGCCACCCACCCCGTTGCTCAGGTCAAAAACCAAAGCATCTCCCTCAATTTTTCTCCCTCACCCCTTCCCACATGCAGTCTACTAGCAAGCCCCAAGGCCCTGTGTCCAGAATGTTTCTGGAATCTGACCACAGCTCATTCCATCTCCACCAGCAGCCTTTCCTCGGGCTCTGGCTGACCCCAGCACAGCTGTCCCCCCACTGCCAGTGTCTGGAGGGACACTCCCTGCAGAGCAGACCGTGCTATACCCTTGCTCAGAGCCCTCCCTGGACACCAGGGCCTGCATGGCCCCCCCACTGCTCTGTCCCAGCCTTCTCTGGGACTGGCCCACTCCATGCTGTTCTCCTTGGGGACTGTGCCTGCTCCCCTACAGTCCACTCTGCTTCGGGCCTCAGCTCAGTGTCCCCTCCATGCCCTGTGCCGGGCTCGAAGTAGGTACTCAGGGTTGTTGAGTGAATGAATGAAGGATCTTGCCCAAGCTCACCCGGTGGGCCACCGTCCCCTGCAGGAGGCATGATCAGCTTTGACGTGTTCCCAGAGGGCTGGGACAAGCGCTACTGCCTGGACAGTCTGGACTCAGACAGCTTTGACACCATTCACTTCTTTGGGAACGAGACCAGCCCAGTGAGTATGGCTCAGCCCAGGTGCTTTCCACCCCAAATCACCCCCAGGTCAAGGCCAGGACACAGGGTTAGCAACAGACCAGGCCCCTGGGGCCCAGAGCTGGCTGGACACTTGTCCCATGTCACATAGCAAGTCCGGGCAGATCTGGTGAAGGCCCAGAAGGTGGGCTTCCTGGTGGTTCTGAGCTGCAGAAGAGGCCGCTCCAGGAGCAGGCGGGGGTGGGGGACGGGGGACTCCACGCCAGGGTGCGTGCTGGGCCTTAGCCCCGGGAAGTGCCTCCACGCACTACATGGATTTGTCTTCCCTGTCCTTACCTTGTGTGCAGGGTGGGAATGACTTTGAGATCTACGCTGACCCCCGGACCGTTGGCCACAGCGTGGTCTCTCCCCAGGATACGGTACAGCGATGCCGAGAGATCTTTTTCCCAGAGACCGCCCACGAGGCCTGACCAGGACCCACACCCGCTCCTAGGGACTTCCAGAGAGCTCCACCTGGGCCTAAAGAGAGCCCTGGTCCTGGCGTTGACGGGTAAGGAGCCAGGATCCATGTGGACAGCTGTCCCCAGCCGGTCAGCTCCTTGCGGGACTGGCTCCGTCCTCCACCCCAACAGCCCTGGCTGCTGCTGCTACCGTCCTTGTGAACAGAACAGATCTGCCGCCTACACTGGGAGTAGGCACAAGCTGGTGCCGGTCCGAGGCAGAGCCCGCCCTGCTTGCCTGTGCCGGAGGGGTACAGAGTGCGAGGGAAGGGAAGGTGCGTATTTGCCAGAACTTTCTCATAAATATTAAAGTTCCCGGAACAAGGTATGGTGTCAATTTCGTCTGAATGATTGGCCCCAGTCACAGATGATGTCACAGCCACCGCTTTGCAGATGAGGGAAAAGAGGCAGGGACTCCTGCCACTCCCCAGGGGGTCACACAGGGGTCTTTGATCCACTTGAGGGGAGCAGGCCAATGAAGCCCCAAACAAGGGTTGGTTTGGGGTGCCATCCCCAAGCTCCTCCCCCAAGGACCCAGACAGACAGGCAGCTCCGGGCCAGGCTGAGTCACAGTTGAGGGTTTATTGCCAGTGTTAGGAGGTGGGGGAAGGGGGTAGTCCGGGCGGTTGGGGGGTCTCAGGAAGGTCTCTGACTTGATGCTGTGGGGCTGTGGGTCTGGAGGAGCCCTCCTGCGCCCTCTGGCCCCGAACCGGCCCTGGGCTGATGCCACCACATCCTGTCTCCCAGCTAGTGCCTTAAGGGGGTGTGGCGGGAGGTGGGCTGCGGGGAGGCTGGCTACTCGGGAGTTAACCTACACCAATAAACCTTCCACCAAGGAAGCCAGAAGTCCTTACTCCTCTGGGGCAAGTCCTCTGGCCTTACTGGAGTAGCTCCAGCGCAGTGGGGTGTCAGGCTGGGCCATTCTCGGTTTGTGGGGGCCAGCCAGGATCTCAGCAGTTCTGGCCCCCTAGCCTTGCAGGGACTGGGTATGGGAGGGGTGAACCTACCCCAGCTGATCTCTACCCTGGGGCCTCAGGGCCCCCGCAGGGCTGGGGATCCTTCTAAACAGACACCCCCTCATTCTGGGCATTTGAGCCCATTTCATTCACAAATCCAATCTTCAAAAGGTCACTGTCCCTGGCAGACCTTCCCTTGACCCCCATCTCTTTTCCCATCAAATGATGTGTTTTCTGGAAAGGAGGGTGCTGGTGGTAGTGGTGGTGGTAGTGGTGGTAGGATAGAGGCAAAGCCACTCCGTCCTAGCCTCCCAGGCCAGACCAGCCCCCCACCCAAGAGTAAACACTCACGAGTGCGTACACACACCCCCCCCACACCTCTTAAGGGACTCATGAGGTTGGGATCACACACCTTGGCCACTGGCCTGTTGGGGGCGCAGTAGCCACCTACTGTACTGCGGGAAGAGGACCCAGCAAGGGGCTGCAGGGCTGGGGTCTTGCAGGCTGAGGGCCTTCCTGTGGGTGCCCATGCCCGGCCCTGCCTGAGGGGACATGTGTCTGTATCACCAGGTCCTCAGCAGCTGGTGTGTGTGGGCACGGGCCGAGTATCAGCAGAGCCTGGGTCAGGGCAAGGGGATGGCTCCATCCACACCGGGGGCAATGTGCCCCCACCCCTCCACACACCTGTGTCAGCTCAGCACAGCCCAGGGGAGGGGACACGGCCTCACTGTGTTCATAGAGCCTTTGCCAGGCTGAGGATGAGGGACTGTGGCCGGCAAAACCAGGACCCTCGGCTCCTTGCCTGCTTCTCCGGTAAGCTGCGAGGAGAGCACGGATGGAAGGCAGGCTTTGCCGCGGTGCTGAGGGGGCTCTGCCTCCACAGTGTACCCTCTTTCCCTGCTAGAGGCTGGGAGGCTCCCCCCGAGCTCTTGCTGACCTGGCTTCTGAGGAAAGGGGTACAGGCCACAGTGGGAGACCCCAGCCCAGGGGGGTGGGTGTCAGGACCAGCAGAGTCTGGTCCCTGGGGCAGAGGCAAGGGGAGCAAGCTGGGGCGATGGGCCCACTGGTGCCCCTGCCTCCCAGGCCCAGGCCTGACACAGGCCCTTGGAGGCTCAGTGGACAGGAGGGCAAGGGGGTCCTGTGCAGATGTGGCAGGGAGGGGGAGGAGTGGACAATCAGAAGGCAGGTCTGGTGGCCTCCCCTTCAGTCCAGCTCACACAACAGTCACTGGTCACGGGGGTGGATGGAGGCACACGCTCACAGCCACAAGCACAGACGGACAGACGTGTACACTGAGGCCGCCCAAGGGACTGGGTCGGCCAGCGCAGCGGGGCCCGGAGCCCGCTGCTGCCCATCTACCCAGTGTGGCTCCCCACCCGCCCAGCGGCCGACACGTGAGCCCCCCCGCCTAGGAGCCCACGACCTGGCCGGACCACGTCTCGTGGGGGGTGTGTGGGGCCAACTGTGTGAGCACCACCTCCACGGCCTGGAACTTCTGGTTCTTGGGTGGGATGGGGCACATCTTGTAGGTTACCTCGTCGCCTTCCACTGGCACGTACTCCCCCTCGATGCTGGTGGAGGGGAGAGGAGCGTCAGCCCAGCAGCGGCCCCACCCCCCTCCCCCAACAGCGGCGGGGTCTGACGGTGGCCATCCCTCCCTTCCCAGAGCTTCAGCTCTCAGATCTGTACAGGGAGAACCCTAAACAGCCCCTCCCTCTCTCTGCGGTTTGAGGATTAGACGTGAACACATGGGCGGTCAGGAGGCCTAGAGAAGCTCGGTGTCCCTTCCAGGTCCTGCCTGGCATCAGGGCCAGGGGCCGGGCCTAGACCACCTCTCCTCTGTCCGTGTGTTCTTAAGGCAGAAAAACTCAGGCTGGCCCAGCGCTTTTGGTTCCCAAGATGCTGAAACAGGATCCCAGGGCTCAGCCAGTGGTTCCCGGGGGGGGGGGGGGGGG